>NW_027310646.1:7500-37500 GCF_047496795.1 Chiloscyllium punctatum
AGAGAGAGGGAGTGTGTGGGGGTGTGAGAGAGGGAGTGTGTGGGTGTGTGAGAGAGGGATTGTGTGGGTGTGTGTGTCAGAGAGGGAGAGTGTGTGTGTGTGTCAGAGAGGGAGAGTGTGTGTGTGTGTGTCAGAGAGAGGGTGTGTGTGTGTGTGTCAGAGAGAGTGTGTGTGTGTGTGTCAGAGAGGGAGAATGTGTGTGTGTGTCAGAGAGGGAGAGTGTGTGTGTGTGTCAGAGAGAGGGTGTGTGTGTGTGTGTCAGAGAGAGGGTGTGTGTGTGTGTGTCAGAGAGAGGGTGTGTGTGTGTGTCAGAGAGAGGGTGTGTGTGGGTGTGTCAGAGAGAGTGTGTGTGTGTGTGTATGAGAGAGAGGGAGAGTGTGTGTGTGTGTGTGTCAGAGAGGGTGTGTGTGTGTGTGTGTGAGAAAGAGGGAGAGTGTGTGTGTGAGAGAGAGGGAGAGTGTGTGTGTGTGTGTGTGTCAGAGAGGGTGTGTGTGTGTGTCAGAGAGAGGGTGGGTGTGTGTGTGTGTGTCAGAGAGAGGGTGAGTGTGTGTGTGTCAGAGAGAGGGTGAGTGTGTGTGTGTCAGAGAGAGGGTGATTGTGTATGTGTCAGAGAGAGGGTGAGTGTGTGTGTATGGGTGAGAGAGAGGGTGAGTGTGTGTGTATGTGTGAGAGAGAGGGAGTGTGTGGGTGTGAGAGAGAGGGAGTGTGTGGGTGTGAGAGAGAGGGAGTTTGTGGGTGTGAGAGAGAGGGAGTGTGTGGGTGTGAGAGAGAGGGAGTGTGTGGGTGTGAGAGAGAGGGAGTGTGTGGGTGTGAGAGAGAGGGAGTGTGTGGGTGTGTGAGAGAGGGAGTGTGTGGGTGTGTGAGAGAGGGAGTGTGTGGGTGTGTGAGAGAGGGAGTGTGTGGGTGTGTGAGAGAGGGAGTGTGTGGGTGTCTGAGAGAGGGAGTGTGTGGGTGTGTGTGTCAGAGAGGGAGAGTGTGGGTGTGTGTGTCAGAGAGGGAGTGTGTGTGTGTGTCAGAGAGAGGGTGTGTGTGTGTGTCAGAGAGAGGGTGTGTGTGTGTGTCAGAGGGTGAGTGTGTGTGTGTCAGAGAGAGGGTGAGTGTGTGTGTGTCAGAGAGAGGGTGAGTGTGTGTGTATGTGTGAGAGAGAGGGTGAGTGTGTGTGTATGTGTGAGAGAGGGTGAGTGTGTGTGCATGTGTGAGAGAGAGGGAGTGTGTGGGTGTGTGAGACAGGGAGTGTGTGGGTGTGTGAGACAGGGAGTGTGTGGGTGTGTGAGAGAGGGAGTGTGTGGGTGTGTGAGAGAGAGGGAGAGTGTGTGTGTGTGTGTGAGAGAGAGGGAGAGTGTGTGTGTGAGAGAGAGGGAGAGTGTGTGTGTGAGTCAGAGAGGGAGAGTGTGTGTGTGTGTGTCAGAGAGGGAGTGTGTGTGTGTGTGTCAGAGAGAGGGTGAGTGTGTGTGTGTGAGAGAGAGGGTGAGTGTGTGTGTGTGAGAGAGAGGGTGAGTGTGTGTGTATGTGTGAGAGAGAGGGTGAGTGTGTGTGTATGTGTGAGAGAGAGGGTGAGTGTGTGTGTGGGTGTGTGAGAGAGGGAGTGTGTGGGTGTGTGAGAGAGAGGGAGAGTGTGTGGGTGTGTGTGAGAGAGAGGGAGAGTGTGTGGGTGTGTGTGAGAGAGAGGGTGAGTGTGTGTGTCAGAGAGAGGGACTGTGTGTGTGTGTCAGAGAGAGGGACTGTGTGTGTGTGTCAGAGAGAGGGTGAGTGTGCGTGTGGGTGTGTGAGAGAGGGAGTGTGTGGTTGTGTGAGAGAGGGAGTGTGTGGGTGTGAGAGAGAGGGAGAGTGTGTGTGTGAGAGAGAGGGAGAGTGTGTGTGTGTGTCAGAGAGGGAGAGTGTGTGAGCGTGTCAGAGAGGGTGTGTGTGCGTGTCAGAGAGAGGGTGAGTGTGTGTATATGTGTCAGAGAGAGGGTGAGTGTGTGTGTATGTGTGAGAGAGAGGGAGTGTGTGGGTGTGAGAGAGAGGGAGTGTGTGGGTGTGTGAGAGAGAGGGAGTGTGTGTGTGAGAGAAAGAGGGGAGTGTGTGTGAGAGAAAGAGGGGAGTGTGTGTGAGAGAAAGAGGGGAGTGTGTGTGAGAGAAAGGGGAGTGTGTGTGTGTGAGAGAGAGGGAGTGTGGGTGTGAGAGAGAGGAAGTGTGTGGGTGTGTGAGAGAGAGGGAGTGTGTGTGTGAGAGAAAGAGGGGAGTGTGTGGGTGTGAGAGAGAGGGAGTGTGTGGGTGTGAGAGAGAGGGAGTGTGTGGGTGTGAGAGAGAGGGAGTGTGTGGGTGTGAGAGAGAGGGAGTGTGTGGGTGTGAGAGAGAGGGAGTGTGTGGGTGTGAGAGAGAGGGAGTGTGTGGGTGTGTGAGAGAGGGAGTGTGTGGGTGTGAGAGAGAGGGAGTGTGTGGGTGTGAGAGAGAGGGAGTGTGTGGGTGTGAGAGAGAGGGAGTGTGTGGGTGTGAGAGAGAGGGAGTGTGTGGGTGTGAGAGAGAGGGAGTGTGTGGGTGTGAGAGAGAGGGAGTGTGTGGGTGTGAGAGAGAGGGAGTCTGTGGGTGTGTGAGAGAGGGAGTGTGTGGGTGTGTGAGAGAGGGAGTGTGTGGGTGTGAGAGAGAGGGAGTGTGTGGGTGTGAGAGAGAGGGAGTGTGTGGTTGTGTGAGAGAGGGAGTGTGTGGGTGTGAGAGAGAGGGAGAGTGTGTGTGTGAGAGAGAGGGAGAGTGTGTGTGTGTCAGAGAGGGAGTGTGTGTGTGCGTGTCAGAGAGGGTGTGTGTGCGTGTCAGAGAGAGGGTGAGTGTGTGCGTGTCAGAGAGAGGGTGAGTGTGTGTGTGTCAGAGAGAGGGTGAGTGTGTGTGTATGTGTCAGAGACAGGGTGAGTGTGTGTGTATGTGTGAGAGAGAGGGTGAGTGTGTGGGTGTGAGAGAGAGGGAGTGTGTGGGTGTGAGAGAGAGGGAGTGTGTGGGTGTGATAGAGAGGGAGTGTGTGTGTGAGAGAGAGGGGGAGGGAGTGTGTGTTTGTGAGAGAGAGAGGGAGAGAGAGTGAGTGTGTGTGTGTGAGAGAGAGAGAGGGAGAGAGTGTGTGTGAGAGAAAGAGGGGAGTGTGTGTGAGAGAAAGAGGGGAGTGTGTGTGAGAGAAAGAGGGGAGTGTGTGTGAGAGAAAGAGGGGAGTGTGTGTGTGAGAGAAAGAGGGGAGTGTGTGTGTATGAGAGAGAGATGAAGGGAGTGTGCGTGTGTGAGAGAGAGATGAAGGGAGTGTGTGTGTGTGTCAGAGAGAGTGTGTGTGTGTGTCAGAGAGAGGGTGTGTGTGTGTGTGTCAGAGAGGGAGAGTGTGTGTGTGTGTGTCAGAGAGGGAGAGTGTGTGGGTGTGTGTCAGAGAGAGTGCGTGTGTGTGTGTCAGAGAGGGAGAGTGTGTGTGTGTGTCAGAGAGGGAGAGTGTGTGTGTGTGTCAGAGAGAGGGTGTGTGTGTGTGTGTCAGAGAGAGGGTGTGTGTGTGTGTCAGAGAGAGGGTGTGTGTGTGTGTCAGAGAGAGGGTGTGTGTGTGTCAGAGAGAGGGTGAGTGTGTGTGTGTCAGAGAGAGGGTGAGTGTGTGTGTATGTGTCAGAGAGAGGGTGAGTGTGTGTGTATGTGTCAGAGACAGGGTGAGTGTGTGTGTATGTGTGAGAGAGAGGGAGTGTGTGGGTGTGAGAGAGAGGGAGTGTGTGGGTGTGAGAGAGAGGGAGTGTGTGGGTGTGAGAGAGAGGGAGTGTGTGGGTGTGAGAGAGAGGGAGTGTGTGGGTGTGAGAGAGAAGGAGTGTGTGGGTGTCAGAGAGAGGGTGAGTGTGTGTGTGTCAGAGAGAGGGTGTGTGTGTGTGTATGTGTGAGAGAGAGGATGAGTGTGTGTGTATGTGTGAGAGAGAGGGAGTGTGTGGGTGTGAGAGAGAGGGTATGTGTGGGGGTGTGAGAGCGGGAGTGTGTGGGTGTGTGAGAGAGGGATTGTGTGGGTGTGTGTGTCAGAGAGGGAGAGTGTGTGTGTGTGTCAGAGAGGGAGAGTGTGTGTGTGTGTGTCAGAGAGAGGGTGTGTGTGTGTGTGTCAGAGAGAGTGCGTGTGTGTGTGTCAGAGAGGGAGAGTGTGTGTGTGTGTCAGAGAGGGAGAGTGTGTGTGTGTGTCAGAGAGAGGGTGTGTGTGTGTGTGTCAGAGAGAGGGTGTGTGTGTGTGTCAGAGAGAGGGTGTGTGTGTGTGTCAGAGAGAGGGTGTGTGTGGGTGTGTCAGAGAGAGGGTGAGTGTGTGTGTGTCAGAGAGAGGGTGAGTGTGTGTGTATGTGTGAGAGAGAGGGTGAGTGTGTGTGTATGTGTGAGAGAGGGTGAGTGTGTGTGTGTGGGTGTGTGAGAGAGGGAGTGTGTAGGTGTGTGAGAGAGGGAGTGTGTAGGTGTGTGAGAGAGGGAGTGTGGGTGTGTGAGAGAGGGAGTGTGTGGGTGTGTGAGAGAGGGAGTGTGTGGGTGTGTGAGAGAAGGTGTGTGTGGGTGTGTGAGAGAGGGAGTGTGTGGGTGTGAGAGAGAGGGAGAGTGTGTGTGTGAGAGAGAGGGAGAGTGTGTGTGTGAGAGAGAGAGGGAGTGTGTGTGTGTGTGTCAGAGAGGGTGTGTGTGTGTGTCAGAGAGAGGGTGAGTGTGTGTGTGTCAGAGACAGGGTGAGTGTGTGTGTATGTGTCAGAGACAGGGTGAGTGTGTGTGTATGTGTGAGAGAGAGGGAGTGTGTGGGTGTGAGAGAGAGGGAGTGTGTGGGTGTGAGAGAGAGGGAGTGTGTGGGTGTGAGAGAGAAGGAGTGTGTGGGTGTGAGAGAGAGGGAGTGTGTGGGTGTGTGAGAGAGAGGGAGTGTGTGTGTGAGAGAAAGAGGGGAGTGTGTGTGAGAGAAAGAGGGGAGTGTGTGTGAGAGAAAGAGGGGAGTGTGTGTGAGAGAAAGACGGGAGTGTGTGTGAGAGAAAGAGGGGAGTGTGTGTGAGAGAAAGAGGGGAGTGTGTGTGAGAGAAAGAGGGGAGTGTGTGTGTGAGAGAGGGAGTGTGTGGGTGTGAGAGAGAGGGAGTGTGTGGGTGTGAGAGAGAGGGAGTGTGTGGTTGTGTGAGAGAGGGAGTGTGTGGTTGTGTGTCAGAGAGGGAGTGTGTGGTTGTGTGTCAGAGAGGGAGTGTGTGTGTGTGTCAGAGAGGGAGAGTGTGTGTGTCAGAGAGAGGGTGAGTGTGTGTGTGTCAGAGAGAGGGTGAGTGAGTGTGTGTGTGTCAGAGAGAGGGTGAGTGTGTGTGTGTCAGAGAGAGGGTGAGTGTGTGTGTATGTGTCAGAGACAGGGTGAGTGTGTGTATATGTGTGAGAGAGAGGGAGTGTGTGTGTATGTGTGAGAGAGAGGGAGTGTGTGTGTGTGAGAGAGAGGGAGTGTGTGTGTGAGAGAAAGAGGGGAGTGTGTGTGAGAGAAAGAGGGGAGTGTGTGTGAGAGAAAGAGGGGAGTGTGTGTGTGTGAGAGAGAGGGAGTGTGTGTGTGAGAGAGAGGGAGATGAAGGGAGTGTGTGTGTGAGAGAGAGGGGGAGGGAGTGTGTGAGAGAGGGAGTGTGTGGGTGTGTGAGAGAGGGAGTGTGTGGTTGTGTGAGAGAGGGAGTGTGTGGTTGTGTGAGAGAGGGAGTGTGTGGTTGTGTGAGAGAGGGAGTGTGTGGGTGTGAGAGAGAGGGAGAGTGTGTGTGTGAGAGAGAGGGAGAGTGTGTGTGTGAGAGAGAGAGAGGGAGTGTGTGTGTGTGTGTCAGAGAGGGAGAGAGTGTGTGTGTGTCAGAGAGGGTGTGTGTGTGTGTCAGAGAGAGGGTGAGTGTGTGTGTCAGAGAGAGGGTGAGTGTGTGTGTGTCAGAGACAGGGTGAGTGTGTGTGTATGTGTCAGAGACAGGGTGAGTGTGTGTGTATGTGTGATAGAGAGGGAGTGTGTGGGTGTGAGAGAGAGGGAGTGTGTGGGTGTGAGAGAGAAGGAGTGTGTGGGTGTGAGAGAGAGGGAGTGTGTGGGTGTGTGAGAGAGAGGGAGTGTGTGTGTGAGAGAGAGAGGGAGTGTGTGTGTGAGAGAAAGAGGGGAGTGTGTGTGAGAGAAAGAGGGGAGTGTGTGTGAGAGAAAGAGGCGAGTGTGTGTGAGAGAAAGAGGGGAGTGTGTGTGAGAGAAAGAGGGGAGTGTGTGTGAGAGAAAGGGGAGTGTGTGTGTGTGAGAGAGGGAGAGTGTGTGTGTGAGAGAGAGGGAGTGTGTGGGTGTGTGAGAGAGAGGGAGTGTGTGTGTGAGAGAAAGAGGGGAGTGTGTGTGAGAGAAAGGGGAGTGTGTGTGAGAGAATGAGGGGAGTGTGTGTGAGAGAAAGAGGGGAGTGTGTGTGAGAGAAAGGGGAGTGTGTGTGTGTGAGAGAGAGGGAGTGTGGGTGTGAGAGAGAGGAAGTGTGTGGGTGTGTGAGAGAGAGGGAGTGTGTGTGTGAGAGAAAGAGGGGAGTGTGTGTGAGAGAAAGAGGGGAGTGTGTGTGAGAGAAAGAGGGGAGTGTGTGTGAGAGAAAGAGGGGAGTGTGTGTGAGAGAAAGAGGGGAGTGTGTGTGAGAGAAAGAGGGGAGTGTGTGTGTGAGAGAGAGGGAGTTTGTGGGTGTGTCAGAGAGAGGGAGTGTGTGGGTGTGAGAGAGAGGGAGTGTATGGGTGTGAGAGAGAGGGAGTGTGTGGGTGTGAGAGAGAGGGAGTGTGTGGGTGTGAGAGAGAGGGAGTGTGTGGGTGTGAGAGAGAGGGAGTGTGTGGGTGTGAGAGAGAGGGAGTGTGTGGGTGCGAGAGAGAGGGAGTGTGTGGTTGTGTGAGAGAGGGAGTGTGTGGGTGTGAGAGAGAGGGAGAGTGTGTGTGTGAGAGAGAGGGAGAGTGTGTGTGTGTCAGAGAGGGAGTGTGTGTGTGTGTGTCAGAGAGGGAGAGTGTGTGTGCGTGTCAGAGAGGGTGTGTGTGTGTCAGAGAGAGGGTGAGTGTGTGTGTGTCAGAGAGAGGGTGAGTGTGTGTGTATGTGTCAGAGAGAGGGTGAGTGTGTGTGTATGTGTCAGAGACAGGGTGAGTGTGTGTGTATGTGTGAGAGAGAGGGAGTGTGTGGGTGTGAGAGAGAGGGAGTGTGTGGGTGTGAGAGAGAGGGAGAGTGTGTGTGTGAGAGAGAGGGAGAGTGTGTGTGTGAGAGAGAGGGAGAGTGTGTGTGTGTGTCAGAGAGGGAGAGTGTGTGTGCGTGTCAGAGAGGCTGTGTGTGTGTCAGAGAGAGGGTGAGTGTGTGTGTGTCAGAGAGAGGGTGAGTGTGTGTGTCAGAGAGAGGGTGAGTGTGTGTGTATGTGTCAGAGACAGGGTGAGTGTGTGTGTATGTGTGAGAGAGAGGGAGTGTGTGGGTGTGAGAGAGAGGGAGTGTGTGGGTGTGAGAGAGAGGGAGTGTGTGGGTGTGTGAGAGGGGGAGTGTGTGGGTGTGTGAGAGAGGGAGTGTGTGGGTGTGTGAGAGAGGGAGTGTGTGGGTGTGTGAGAGAGAGGGAGTGTGTGTGTGAGAGAAAGAGGGGAGTGTGTGTGAGAGAAAGAGGGGAGTGTGTGTGAGAGAAAGAGGGGAGTGTGTGTGAGAGAAAGAGGGGAGTGTGTGTGAGAGAAAGAGGGGAGTGTGTGTGAGAGAAAGAGGGGAGTGTGTGTGTGAGAGAGGGAGTGTGTGTGAGAGAAAGAGGGGAGTGTGTGTGAGAGAAAGAGGGGAGTGTGTGTGTGAGAGAGAGGGAGTTTGTGGGTGTGTGAGAGAGGGAGTGTGTGGGTGTGAGAGAGAGGGAGTGTGTGGGTGTGAGAGAGAGGGAGTGTGTGGGTGTGAGAGAGAGGGAGTGTGTGGGTGTGAGAGAGAGGGAGTGTGTGGGTGTGAGAGAGAGGGAGTGTGTGGGTGTGAGAGAGAGGGAGTGTGTGGGTGTGTGAGAGAGGGAGTGTGTGGTTGTGTGAGAGAGGGAGTGTGTGGTTGTGTGAGAGAGGGAGGGAGTGTGTGGGTGTGAGAGAGAGGGAGAGTGTGTGTGTGTCAGAGAGGGAGTGTGTGTGTGTGTGTGTCAGAGAGGGAGAGTGTGTGTGTGTGTGTCAGAGAGAGGGTGAGTGTGTGTGTATGTGTCAGAGACAGGGTGAGTGTGTGTGTATGTGTGAGAGAGAGAGTGTGTGGGTGTGAGAGAGAGGGAGTGTGTGGGTGTGAGAGAGAGGGAGTGTGTGGGTGTGTGAGAGGGGGAGTGTGTGGGTGTGTGAGAGAGGGAGTGTGTGGGTGTGTGAGAGAGGGAGTGTGTGGGTGTGAGTGAGAGGGAGTGTGTGGTTGTGTGAGAGAGGGAGTGTGTGGTTGTGTGAGAGAGGGAGTGTGTGGGTGTGTGAGAGAGGGAGTGTGTGGGTGTGAGAGAGAGGGAGAGTGTGTGTGTGAGAGAGAGGGAGAGTGTGTGTGTGTCAGAGAGGGAGTGTGTGTGTGCGTGTCAGAGAGGGAGAGTGTGTGTGCGTGTCAGAGAGGGAGAGTGTGTGTGCGTGTCAGAGAGGGTGTGTGTGCGTGTCAGAGAGAGGGTGAGTGTGTGTGTGTCAGAGAGAGGGTGAGTGTGTGTGTGTGTGTCAGAGAGAGGGTGAGTGTGTGTGTATGTGTCAGAGACAGGGTGAGTGTGTGTGTATGTGTGAGAGAGAGGGAGTGTGTGGGTGTGAGAGAGAGGGAGTGTGTGGGTGTGAGAGAGAGGGAGTGTGTGGGTGTGATAGAGAGGGAGTGTGTGGGTGTGTGAGAGAGAGGGAGTGTGTGTGTGAGAGAGAGGGAGTGTGTGGGTGTGTGAGAGAGAGGAAGTGTGTGGGTGTGTGAGAGAGAGGGAGTGTGTGTGTGAGAGAAAGAGGGGAGTGTGTGTGAGAGAAAGAGGGGAGTGTGTGTGAGAGAAAGAGGGGAGTGTGTGTGAGAGAAAGAGGGGAGTGTGTGTGTGAGAGAGAGGGAGATGAAGGGAGTGTGTGTGTGAGAGAGAGGGGGAGGGAGTGTGTGAGAGAGGGAGTGTGTGAGTGTGAGAGAGAGGGAGTGTGTGGGTGTGAGAGAGAGGGAGTGTGTGGTTGTGTGAGAGAGGGAGTGTGTGGTTGTGTGAGAGAGGGAGTGTGTGGTTGTGTGAGAGAGGGAGTGTGTGGTTGTGTGAGAGAGGGAGTGTGTGGTTGTGTGAGAGAGGGAGTGTGTGGTTGTGTGAGAGAGGGAGTGTGTGTGTGTGAGAGAGGGAGTGTGTGTGTGTGAGAGAGAGGGAGTGTGTGTGTGTGAGAGGGAGGGAGTGTGTGTGTGTGAGAGGGAGGGAGATGAAGGGAGTGTGTGTGAGAGGGAGGGAGATGAAGGGAGTGTGTGTGAGAGGGAGGGAGATGAAGGGAGTGTGTGTGTGAGAGAGGGGGAGGGAGATGAAGGGAGTGTGTGTGTGAGAGAGAGGGGGAGGGAGTGTGTGTGTGAGAGAGAGAGAGGGAGAGAGTGTGTGTGAGAGAAAGAGGGGAGTGTGTGTGAGAGAAAGAGGGGAGTGTGTGTGAGAGAAAGAGGGGAGTGTGTGTGAGAGAAAGAGGGGAGTGTGTGTGTGAGAGAAAGAGGGGAGTGTGTGTGTATGAGAGAGAGATGAAGGGAGTGTGCGTGTGTGAGAGAGAGATGAAGGGAGTGTGTGTGTGTGTCAGAGAGAGTGTGTGTGTGTGTCAGAGAGAGGGTGTGTGTGTGTGTGTCAGAGAGAGGGTGTGTGTGTGTGTGTATGTGTGAGAGAGAGGATGAGTGTGTGTGTATGTGTGAGAGAGAGGGAGTGTGTGGGTGTGAGAGAGAGGGAGTGTGTGGGGGTGTGAGAGCGGGAGTGTGTGGGTGTGTGAGAGAGGGATTGTCTGGGTGTGTGTGTCAGAGAGGGAGAGTGTGTGTGTGTGTCAGAGAGGGAGAGTGTGTGTGTGTGTGTCAGAGAGAGGGTGAGTGTGTGTGTGTCAGAGAGAGGGTGAGTGTGTGTCTATGTGTCAGAGACAGGGTGAGTGTGTGTGTATGTGTGAGAGAGAGGGAGTGTGTGGGTGTGAGAGAGAGGGAGTGTGTGTGTGTGAGAGAGAGGGAGTGTGTGGGTGTGTCAGAGAGAGGGTGTGTGTGGGTGTGTCAGAGAGAGGGTGAGTGTGTGTGTGTCAGAGAGAGGGTGAGTGTGTGTGTATGTGAGAGAGAGGGTGAGTGTGTGTGTATGTGTGAGAGAGGGTGAGTGTGTGTGTGTGGGTGTGTGAGAGAGGGAGTGTGTAGGTGTGTGAGAGAGGGAGTGTGTAGGTGTGTGAGAGAGGGAGTGTGGGTGTGTGAGAGAGGGAGTGTGTGGGTGTGTGAGAGAGGGAGTGTGTGGGTGTGTGAGAGAAGGTGTGTGTGGGTGTGAGAGAGAGGGAGTGTGTGGGTGTGAGAGAGAGGGAGTGTGTGGTTGTGTGAGAGAGGGAGTGTGTGGTTGTGTGTCAGAGAGGGAGTGTGTGTGTGTGTGTCAGAGAGGGAGAGTGTGTGTGTCAGAGAGAGGGTGAGTGTGTGTGTGTCAGAGAGAGGGTGAGTGTGTGTGTGTCAGAGAGAGGGTGAGTGTGTGTGTATGTGTCAGAGACAGGGTGAGTGTGTGTGTATGTGTGAGAGAGAGGGAGTGTGTGTGTATGTGTGAGAGAGAGGGAGTGTGTGTGTGTGAGAGAGAGGGACTGTGTGGGTGTGTGAGAGAGAGGGAGTGTGTGTGTGAGAGAAAGAGGGGAGTGTGTGTGAGAGAAAGAGGGGAGTGTGTGTGAGAGAAAGAGGGGAGTGTGTGTGAGAGAAAGAGGGGAGTGTGTGTGAGAGAAAGAGGGGAGTGTGTGTGAGAGAAAGAGGGGAGTGTGTGTGAGAGAAAGAGGGGAGTGTGTGTGAGAGAAAGGGGAGTGTGTGTGTGTGAGAGAGAGGGAGTGTGGGTGTGAGAGAGAGGGAGTGTGTGGGTGTGTGAGAGAGAGGGAGTGTGTGTGTGAGAGAAAGAGGGGAGTGTGTGTGAGAGAAAGAGGGGAGTGTGTGTGAGAGAAAGAGGGGAGTGTGTGTGAGAGAAAGAGGGGAGTGTGTGTGAGAGAAAGGGGAGTGTGTGTGAGAGAGAGGGAGTGTGTGTGTGAGAGAGAGGGAGATGAAGGGAGTGTGTGTGTGAGAGAGAGGGGGAGGGAGTGTGTGAGAGAGGGAGTGTGTGGGTGTGAGAGAGAGGGAGTGTGTGGTTGTGTGAGAGAGGGAGTGTGTGGTTGTGTGAGAGAGGGAGTGTGTGGTTGTGTGAGAGAGGGAGTGTGTGGGTGTGAGAGAGAGGGAGTGTGTGGGTGTGAGAGAGAGGGAGAGTGTGTGTGTGAGAGAGAGAGGGAGTGTGTGTGTGTGTGTCAGAGAGGGAGAGAGTGTGTGTGTGTCAGAGAGGGTGTGTGTGTGTGTCAGAGAGAGGGTGAGTGTGTGTGTGTCAGAGACAGGGTGAGTGTGTGTGTGTGTGTCAGAGACAGGGTGAGTGTGTGTGTATGTGTGAGAGAGAGGGAGTGTGTGGGTGTGAGAGAGAGGGAGTGTGTGGGTGTGAGAGAGAAGGAGTGTGTGGGTGTGAGAGAGAGGGAGTGTGTGGGTGTGTGAGAGAGAGGGAGAGTGTGTGTG
The DNA here is from genome assembly GCF_047496795.1 of Chiloscyllium punctatum. Classification (NCBI taxonomy): domain Eukaryota; kingdom Metazoa; phylum Chordata; class Chondrichthyes; order Orectolobiformes; family Hemiscylliidae; genus Chiloscyllium; species Chiloscyllium punctatum. The sequence goes on from NW_027310646.1 coordinate 19,088, forward strand.
AGAGAAAGAGGGGAGTGTGTGTGAGAGAAAGAGGCGAGTGTGTGTGAGAGAAAGAGGGGAGTGTGTGTGAGAGAAAGAGGGGAGTGTGTGTGAGAGAAAGAGGGGAGTGTGTGTGAGAGAAAGAGGGGAGTGTGTGTGTGAGAGAGGGAGTGTGTGGGTGTGAGAGAGAGGGAGTGTGTGGGTGTGAGAGAGAGGGAGTGTGTGGGTGTGAGAGAGAGGGAGTGTGTGGGTGTGAGAGAGAGGGAGAGTGTGGTTGTGTGAGAGAGGGAGTGAGTGGTTGTGTGTCAGAGAGGGAGTGTGTGTGTGTGTGTCAGAGAGGGAGAGTGTGTGTGTCAGAGAGAGGGTGAGTGTGTGTGTCAGAGAGAGGGTGAGTGTGTGTGTATGTGTCAGAGACAGGGTGAGTGTGTGTGTATGTGTGAGAGAGAGGGAGTGTGTGGGTGTGAGAGAGAGGGAGTGTGTGTGTGTGAGAGAGAGGGAGTGTGTGGGTGTGTGAGAGAGAGGGAGTGTGTGTGTGAGAGAAAGAGGGGAGTGTGTGTGAGAGAAAGAGGGGAGTGTGTGTGAGAGAAAGAGGGGAGTGTGTGTGAGAGAAAGAGGGGAGTGTGTGTGAGAGAAAGGGGAGTGTGTGTGAGAGAAAGAGGGGAGTGTGTGTGAGAGAAAGAGGGGAGTGTGTGTGAGAGAAAGAGGGGAGTGTGTGTGTGTGAGAGTGAGGGAGTGTGTGTGTGAGAGAGAGGGAGATGAAGGGAGTGTGTGTGTGAGAGAGAGGGGGAGGGAGTGTGTGAGAGAGGGAGTGTGTGTGTGTCAGAGGGTGAGTGTGTGTGTGTCAGAGAGAGGGTGAGTGTGTGTGTATGTGTGAGAGAGAGGGAGAGTGTGTGTCTATGTGTGAGAGAGAGGGTGGGTGTGTGTGTGTGTGTCAGAGAGAGGGTGAGTGTGTGTGTGTCAGAGAGAGGGTGAGTGTGTATGTGTCAGAGAGAGGGTGAGTGTGTGTGTATGTGTGAGAGAGAGGGTGAGTGTGTGTGTATGTGTGAGAGAGAGGGAGTGTGTGGGTGTGAGAGAGAGGGAGTGTGTGGGTGTGAGAGAGAGGGAGTTTGTGGGTGTGAGAAAGAGGGAGTGTGTGGGTGTGAGAGAGAGGGAGTGTGTGGGTGTGAGAGAGAGGGAGTGTGTGGGTGTGAGAGAGAGGGAGTGTGTGGGTGTGAGAGAGAGGGAGTGTGTGGGTGTGTGAGAGAGGGAGTGTGTGGGTGTGTGAGAGAGGGAGTGTGTGGGTGTGTGTGTCAGAGAGGGAGAGTGTGGGTGTGTGTGTCAGAGAGGGAGTGTGTGTGTGTGTCAGAGAGAGGGTGTGTGTGTGTGTCAGAGGGTGAGTGTGTGTGTGTCAGAGAGAGGGTGAGTGTGTGTGTATGTGTGAGAGAGAGGGAGAGTGTGTGTCTATGTGTGAGAGAGAGGGTGAGTGTGTGTCTATGTGTGAGAGAGAGGGTGAGTGTGTGTGTATGTGTGAGAGAGGGTGAGTGTGTGTGCATGTGTGAGAGAGAGGGAGTGTGTGGGTGTGTGAGACAGGGAGTGTGTGGGTGTGTGAGAGAGGGAGTGTGTGGGTGTGTGAGAGAGGGTGTGTGAGATAGGGAGTGTGTGGGTGTGTGAGAGAGAGAGTGTGTGGGTGTGTGAGAGAGAGGGAGAGTGTGTGTGTGTGTGTGTGAGAGAGAGGGAGAGTGTGTGTGTGAGAGAGAGGGAGAGTGTGTGTGTGAGAGAGAGGGAGAGTGTGTGTGTGAGAGAGAGGGAGAGTGTGTGTGTGAGAGAGAGGGAGAGTGTGTGTGTGAGAGAGAGGGAGAGTGTGTGTGTGAGTCAGAGAGGGAGTGTGTGTGTGTGTGTCAGAGAGGGAGTGTGTGTGTGTGTGTCAGAGAGAGGGTGAGTGTGTGTGTGTGAGAGAGAGGGTGAGTGTGTGTGTATGTGTGAGAGAGAGGGTGAGTGTGTGTGTGGGTGTGTGAGAGAGGTAGCGTGTGGGTGTGTGAGAGAGGGATTGTGTGGGTGTGTGTGTGTCAGAGAGAGGGTGGGTGTGTGTGTGTCAGAGAGAGGGTGAGCGTGTGTGTGTCAGAGAGAGAGTGAGTGTGTGTGTATGTGTGAGAGAGAGGGTGAGTGTGTGTGTATGTGTGAGAGAGGTAGTGTGTGGGTGTGTGAGAGAGAGGGAGTGTGTGGGTGCGAGAGAGAGGGAGTGTGTGGGTGCGAGAGAGAGGGAGTGTGTGGGTGCGAGAGAGAGGGAGTGTGTGGGTGCGTGTCAGAGAGAGGGTGAGTGTGTGGGTGTGTGTGAGAGAGAGGGAGAGTGTGTGTGTGTCAGAGAGAGGGACTGTGTGTGTGTGTGTGTCAGAGAGAGGGTGAGTGTGTGTGTGTCAGAGAGAGGGTGAGTGTGTGTGTATGTGTGAGAGAGAGGGTGAATGTGTGTGTATGTGTGAGAGAGAGGGTGAGTGTGTGTGTGTCAGAGAGAGGGTGAGTGTGTGTGTGTCAGTGAGAGGGTGAGTGTGTGTGTGTCAGAGAGAGGGTGAGTGTGTGTGTGTCAGAGAGAGGGTGAGTGTGTGTGTATGTGTGAGAGAGAGGGTGAGTGTGGGTGTGAGAGAGAGGGAGTGTGTGGGTGTGTGAGAGAGGGAGTGTGTGTGTGTGAGAGAGGGAGTGTGTGTGTGTGAGAGAGGGAGTGTGTGTGTGTGAGAGAGGGAGTGTGTGTGTGAGAGAGAGGGAGTGTGTGTGTGTGAGAGGGAGGGAGTGTGTGTGTGAGAGAGAGGGGGAGGGAGTGTGTGTTTGTGAGAGAGAGGGAGAGAGAGTGAGTGTGTGTCTGTGAGAGAGAGTGTGTGTGAGAGAAAGAGGGGAGTGTGTGTGAGAGAAAGAGGGGAGTGTATGTGAGAGAAAGAGGGGAGTGTGTGTGAGAGAAAGAGGGGAGTGTGTGTGAGAGAAAGAGGGGAGTGTGTGTGAGAGAAAGAGGGGAGTATGTGTGAGAGAATGAGGGGAGTGTGTGTGAGAGAAAGAGGGGAGTGTGTGTGAGAGAAAGAGGGGAGTGTGTGTGAGAGAAAGAGGGGAGTGTGTGTGAGAGAAAGAGGGGAGTGTGTGTGAGAGAAAGAGGGAGTGTATGTGTGTGAGAGAGATGTAGGGAGTGTGTGTGAGAGAGATGTAGGGAGTGTGTGTGAGAGAGAGATGTAGGGAGTGTGTGTGAGAGAGAGATGGAGGGAGTGTGTGTGTGTGTGTGAGAGAGAGGGAGAGTGTGTGTGTGTGTGTGAGAGAGAGGGAGAGTGTGTGTGTGTGTGTGAGAGAGAGGGAGAGTGTGTGTGTGTGTGTGAGAGAGAGGGAGAGTGTGTGTGTGTGTGTGAGAGAGAGGGAGAGGGTGTGTGTGTGTGTGTGAGAGAGAGAGAGGGAGAGTGTGTGTGTGTGTGAGCGAGAGGGAGAGTGTGTGTGTGTGTGTGTGTGTCAGAGAGGGAGAGTGTGTGTGTGTGTCAGAGAGGGTGAGTGTGTGTGTGTCAGAGAGAGGGTGTGTGTGTGTGTCAGAGAGAGGGTGAGTGTGTGTGTGTCAGAGAGAGGGTGAGTGTGTATGTGTGAGAGAGAGGGTGAGTGTGTGTGTATGTGTGAGAGAGAGGGAGTGTGTATGTGTGAGAGAGAGGGAGTGTGTGGGTGTGTGAGAGAGGGAGTGTGTGGGGGTGTGAGAGAGGGAGTGTGTGGGTGTGTGAGAGAGGGATTGTGTGGGTGTGTGTGTCAGAGAGGGAGAGTGTGTGTGTGTGTGTCAGAGAGGGTGTGTGTGTGTGTCAGAGAGAGGGTGAGTGTGTGTGTGTCAGAGAGAGGGTGTGTGTGTGTGTATGTGTGAGAGAGAGGATGAGTGTGTGTGTATGTGTGAGAGAGAGGGAGTGTGGGGTTGTGAGAGAGAGGGAGTGTGTGGGGGTGTGAGAGAGGGAGTGTGTGGGTGTGTGAGAGAGGGATTGTGTGGGTGTGTGTCAGAGAGGGAGAGTGTGTGTGTGTGTCAGAGAGGGAGAGTGTGTGTGTGTGTCAGAGAGAGGGTGTGTGTGTGTGTGTCAGAGAGGGAGAGTGTGTGTGTGTGTCAGAGAGGGAGAGTGTGTGTGTGTGTCAGAGAGAGGGTGTGTGTGTGTGTGTCAGAGAGAGGGTGTGTGTGTGTGTGTCAGAGAGAGGGTGTGTGTGTGTGTGTCAGAGAGAGGGTGAGGGTGTGTGTATGTGTGAGAGAGAGGGTGAGTGTGTGTGTATGTGTGAGAGAGAGGGTGAGTGTGTGTGTATGTGTGAGAGAGGGTGAGTGTGTGTGTGGGTGTGTGAGAGAGGGAGTGTGTAGGTGTGTGAGAGAGGGAGTGTGGGTGTGTGAGAGAGGGAGTGTGTGGGTGTGTGAGAGAGGGAGTGTGTGGGTGTGTGAGAGAGGGAGTGTGTGGGTGTGTGAGAGAGGGAGTGTGTGGGTGTGTGAGAGAGGGTGTGTGTGGGTGTGAGAGAGAGGGAGTGTGTGGTTGTGTGAGAGAGGGAGTGTGTGGTTGTGTGAGAGAGGGAGTATGTGGTTGTGTGAGAGAGGGAGTGTGTGTGTGTGAGAGAGAGGGAGAGTGTGTGTGTGAGAGAGAGGGAGAGTGTGTGTGTGTCAGAGAGGGAGAGTGTGTGTGTGTGTCAGAGAGGGTGTGTGTGTGTGTCAGAGAGAGGGTGAGTGTGTGTGTGTCAGAGAGAGGGTGAGTGTGTGTGTATGTGTCAGAGACAGGGTGAGTGTGTGTGTATGTGTGAGAGAGAGGGAGTGTGTGTGTGTGTCAGAGAGGGAGAGTGTGTGTGTGTGTCAGAGAGAGGGAGAGTGTGTGTGTGTGTCAGAGAGAGGGTGAGTGTGTGTGTGTCAGAGAGAGGGTGAGTGTGTGTGTGTGTGTCAGAGAGAGGGTGAGTGTGTGTGTATGTGTGAGAGAGAGGGAGTGTGTGGGTGTGTGAGAGAGGGAGTGTGTGGGTGTGTGTGAGAGAGGGAGTGTGTGGGTGTGAGTGAGAGAGGGAGTGTGTGGGTGTGTGTGAGAGAGGGAGTGTGTGGGTGTGTGAGAGAGAGGGAGTGTGTGGGTGTGTGAGAGCGAGGGAGTGTGTGGGTGTGTGAGAGCGAGGGAGTGTGTGGGTGTGTGAGAGCGAGGGCGTGTGTGGGTGTGTGAGAGAGAGGGAGAGTGTGTGTGTGTGTGTGAGAGAGAGAGGGACAGAGTGTGTGTGTGTGTGAGAGAGAGTGTGTGTGTGTGTGTGTGTGAGAGAGACTGTGTGTGTGTGTGTGTGTGTGTCAGAGAGGTTGTGTGTGTGTGTCAGAGAGAGGGTGAGTGTGTGTGTCAGAGAGAGGGTGAGTGTGTGTGTGCCAGAGAGAGGGTGAGTGTGTGTGTCAGAGAGAGGGTGAGTGTTTGTGTGCCAGAGAGAGGGAGAGGGTGTGTGTATGTGTGTGAGAGAGGGAGTGTGTGGGTGTGTGTGAGAGAGGGAGTGTGTGGGTGTGTGAGAGAGGGAGTGTGTGGGTGTGTGAGAGAGGGAGTGTGTAGGTGTGTGAGAGAGGGAGTGTGGGTGTGTGAGAGAGGGAGTGTGTGGGTGTGTGAGGGAGGGAGTGTGTGGGTGTGTGAGAGAAGGTGTGTGTGGGTGTGAGAGAGAGGGAGTGTGTGGGTGTGAGAGAGAGGGAGTGTGTGGGTGTGAGAGAGAGGGAGTGTGTGGTTGTGTGAGAGAGGGAGTGTGTGGTTGTGTGAGAGAGGGAGTGTGTGGTTGTGTGAGAGAGGGAGTGTGTGGGTGTGAGAGAGAGGGAGAGTGTGTGTGTGAGAGAGAGAGGGAGTGTGTGTGTGTGTGTCAGAGAGGGAGTGTGTGTGTGTGTGTCAGAGAGGGAGAGAGTGTGTGTGTGTGAGAGGGAGGGAGATGAAGGGAGTGTGTGTGAGAGGGAGGGAGATGAAGGGAGTGTGTGTGTGAGAGAGGGGGAGGGAGATGAAGGGAGTGTGTGTGTGAGAGAGAGGGGGAGGGAGTGTGTGTTTGTGAGAGAGAGGGAGAGAGTGTGTGTGTGTGAGAGAGGGGGAGAGAGTGTGTGAGAGAGAGAGAGGGAGAGAGTGTGTGTGAGAGAAAGAGGGGAGTGTGTGTGAGAGAAAGAGGGGAGTGTGTGTGAGAGAAAGAGGGGAGTGTGTGTGAGAGAAAGAGGGGAGTGTGTGTGTGAGAGAAAGAGGGGAGTGTGTGTGTATGAGAGAGAGATGAAGGGAGTGTGCGTGTGTGAGAGAGAGATGAAGGGAGTGTGTGTGTGTGTCAGAGAGAGTGTGTGTGTGTGTCAGAGAGAGGGTGTGTGTGTGTGTGTCAGAGAGAGGGTGTGTGTGTGTGTATGTGTGAGAGAGAGGATGAGTGTGTGTGTATGTGTGAGAGAGAGGGAGTGTGTGGGTGTGAGAGAGAGGGAGTGTGTGGGTGTGAGAGAGAGGGAGTGTGTGGGGGTGTGAGAGCGGGAGTGTGTGGGTGTGTGAGAGAGGGATTGTCTGGGTGTGTGTGTCAGAGAGGGAGAGTGTGTGTGTGTGTCAGAGAGGGAGAGTGTGTGTGTGTGTGTCAGAGAGAGGGTGAGTGTGTGTGTGTCAGAGAGAGGGTGAGTGTGTGTGTATGTGTCAGAGACAGGGTGAGTGTGTGTGTATGTGTGAGAGAGAGGGAGTGTGTGGGTGTGAGAGAGAGGGAGTGTGTGTGTGTGAGAGAGAGGGAGTGTGTGGGTGTGTCAGAGAGAGGGTGTGTGTGGGTGTGTCAGAGAGAGGGTGAGTGTGTGTGTGTCAGAGAGAGGGTGAGTGTGTGTGTATGTGAGAGAGAGGGTGAGTGTGTGTGTATGTGTGAGAGAGGGTGAGTGTGTGTGTGTGGGTGTGTGAGAGAGGGAGTGTGTAGGTGTGTGAGAGAGGGAGTGTGTAGGTGTGTGAGAGAGGGAGTGTGGGTGTGTGAGAGAGGGAGTGTGTGGGTGTGTGAGAGAGGGAGTGTGTGGGTGTGTGAGAGAAGGTGTGTGTGGGTGTGAGAGAGAGGGAGTGTGTGGGTGTGAGAGAGAGGGAGTGTGTGGTTGTGTGAGAGAGGGAGTGTGTGGTTGTGTGTCAGAGAGGGAGTGTGTGTGTGTGTGTCAGAGAGGGAGAGTGTGTGTGTCAGAGAGAGGGTGAGTGTGTGTGTGTCAGAGAGAGGGTGAGTGTGTGTGTGTCAGAGAGAGGGTGAGTGTGTGTGTATGTGTCAGAGACAGGGTGAGTGTGTGTGTATGTGTGAGAGAGAGGGAGTGTGTGTGTATGTGTGAGAGAGAGGGAGTGTGTGTGTGTGAGAGAGAGGGACTGTGTGGGTGTGTGAGAGAGAGGGAGTGTGTGTGTGAGAGAAAGAGGGGAGTGTGTGTGAGAGAAAGAGGGGAGTGTGTGTGAGAGAAAGAGGGGAGTGTGTGTGAGAGAAAGAGGGGAGTGTGTGTGAGAGAAAGAGGGGAGTGTGTGTGAGAGAAAGGGGAGTGTGTGTGAGAGAAAGGGGAGTGTGTGTGTGTGAGAGAGAGGGAGTGTGGGTGTGAGAGAGAGGGAGTGTGTGGGTGTGTGAGAGAGAGGGAGTGTGTGTGTGAGAGAAAGAGGGGAGTGTGTGTGAGAGAAAGAGGGGAGTGTGTGTGAGAGAAAGAGGGGAGTGTGTGTGAGAGAAAGAGGGGAGTGTGTGTGAGAGAAAGGGGAGTGTGTGTGAGAGAGAGGGAGTGTGTGTGTGAGAGAGAGGGAGATGAAGGGAGTGTGTGTGTGAGAGAGAGGGGGAGGGAGTGTGTGAGAGAGGGAGTGTGTGGGTGTGTGAGAGAGGGAGTGTGTGGTTGTGTGAGAGAGGGAGTGTGTGGTTGTGTGAGAGAGGGAGTGTGTGGTTGTGTGAGAGAGGGAGTGTGTGGGTGTGAGAGAGAGGGAGTGTGTGGGTGTGAGAGAGAGGGAGAGTGTGTGTGTGAGAGAGAGAGGGAGAGTGTGTGTGTGAGAGAGAGAGGGAGTGTGTGTGTGTGTGTCAGAGAGGGAGAGAGTGTGTGTGTGTCAGAGAGGGTGTGTGTGTGTGTCAGAGAGAGGGTGAGTGTGTGTGTGTCAGAGACAGGGTGAGTGTGTGTGTGTGTGTCAGAGACAGGGTGAGTGTGTGTGTATGTGTGAGAGAGAGGGAGTGTGTGGGTGTGAGAGAGAGGGAGTGTGTGGGTGTGAGAGAGAAGGAGTGTGTGGGTGTGAGAGAGAGGGAGTGTGTGGGTGTGTGAGAGAGAGGGAGAGTGTGTGTGAGAGAAAGAGGGGAGTGTGTGTGAGAGAAAGAGGCGAGTGTGTGTGAGAGAAAGAGGCGAGTGTGTGTGAGAGAAAGAGGGGAGTGTGTGTGAGAGAAAGAGGGGAGTGTGTGTGAGAGAAAGAGGGGAGTGTGTGTGAGAGAAAGAGGGGAGTGTGTGTGAGAGAAAGAGGGGAGTGTGTGTGTGAGAGAGGGAGTGTGTGGGTGTGAGAGAGAGGGAGTGTGTGGGTGTGAGAGAGAGGGAGTGTGTGGGTGTGAGAGAGAGGGAGAGTGTGGTTGTGTGAGAGAGGGAGTGAGTGGTTGTGTGTCAGAGAGGGAGTGTGTGTGTGTGTGTCAGAGAGGGAGAGTGTGTGTGTCAGAGAGAGGGTGAGTGTGTGTGTGTCAGAGAGAGGGTGAGTGTGTGTGTATGTGTCAGAGACAGGGTGAGTGTGTGTGTATGTGTGAGAGAGAGGGAGTGTGTGGGTGTGAGAGAGAGGGAGTGTGTGTGTGTGAGAGAGAGGGAGTGTGTGGGTGTGTGAGAGAGAGGGAGTGTGTGTGTGAGAGAAAGAGGGGAGTGTGTGTGAGAGAAAGAGGGGAGTGTGTGTGAGAGAAAGAGGGGAGTGTGTGTGAGAGAAAGAGGGGAGTGTGTGTGAGAGAAAGGGGAGTGTGTGTGAGAGAAAGAGGGGAGTGTGTGTGAGAGAAAGAGGGGAGTGTGTGTGAGAGAAAGAGGGGAGTGTGTGTGTGTGAGAGTGAGGGAGTGTGTGTGTGAGAGAGAGGGAGATGAAGGGAGTGTGTGTGTGAGAGAGAGGGGGAGGGAGTGTGTGAGAGAGGGAGTGTGTGTGTGTCAGAGGGTGAGTGTGTGTGTGTCAGAGAGAGGGTGAGTGTGTGTGTATGTGTGAGAGAGAGGGAGAGTGTGTGTCTATGTGTGAGAGAGAGGGTGGGTGTGTGTGTGTGTGTCAGAGAGAGGGTGAGTGTGTGTGTGTCAGAGAGAGGGTGAGTGTGTATGTGTCAGAGAGAGGGTGAGTGTGTGTGTATGTGTGAGAGAGAGGGTGAGTGTGTGTGTATGTGTGAGAGAGAGGGAGTGTGTGGGTGTGAGAGAGAGGGAGTGTGTGGGTGTGAGAGAGAGGGAGTTTGTGGGTGTGAGAGAGAGGGAGTGTGTGGGTGTGAGAGAGAGGGAGTGTGTGGGTGTGAGAGAGAGGGAGTGTGTGGGTGTGAGAGAGAGGGAGTGTGTGGGTGTGTGAGAGAGGGAGTGTGTGGGTGTGTGAGAGAGGGAGTGTGTGGGTGTGTGTGTCAGAGAGGGAGAGTGTGGGTGTGTGTGTCAGAGAGGGAGTGTGTGTGTGTGTCAGAGAGAGGGTGTGTGTGTGTGTCAGAGGGTGAGTGTGTGTGTGTCAGAGAGAGGGTGAGTGTGTGTGTATGTGTGAGAGAGAGGGAGAGTGTGTGTCTATGTGTGAGAGAGAGGGTGAGTGTGTGTCTATGTGTGAGAGAGAGGGTGAGTGTGTGTGTATGTGTGAGAGAGGGTGAGTGTGTGTGCATGTGTGAGAGAGAGGGAGTGTGTGGGTGTGTGAGACAGGGACTGTGTGGGTGTGTGAGAGAGGGAGTGTGTGGGTGTGTGAGAGAGGGTGTGTGAGATAGGGAGTGTGTGGGTGTGTGAGAGAGAGAGTGTGTGGGTGTGTGAGAGAGAGGGAGAGTGTGTGTGTGTGTGTGTGAGAGAGAGGGAGAGTGTGTGTGTGAGAGAGAGGGAGAGTGTGTGTGTGAGAGAGAGGGAGAGTGTGTGTGTGAGTCAGAGAGGGAGTGTGTGTGTGTGTGTCAGAGAGGGAGTGTGTGTGTGTGTGTCAGAGAGAGGGTGAGTGTGTGTGTATGTGAGAGAGAGGGTGAGTGTGTGTGTATGTGTGAGAGAGGGTGAGTGTGTGTGTGTGGGTGTGTGAGAGAGGGAGTGTGTAGGTGTGTGAGAGAGGGAGTGTGTAGGTGTGTGAGAGAGGGAGTGTGGGTGTGTGAGAGAGGGAGTGTGTGGGTGTGTGAGAGAGGGAGTGTGTGGGTGTGTGAGAGAAGGTGTGTGTGGGTGTGAGAGAGAGGGAGTGTGTGGGTGTGAGAGAGAGGGAGTGTGTGGTTGTGTGAGAGAGGGAGTGTGTGGTTGTGTGAGAGAGGGAGTGTGTGGTTGTGTGTCAGAGAGGGAGTGTGTGTGTGTGTGTCAGAGAGGGAGAGTGTGTGTGTCAGAGAGAGGGTGAGTGTGTGTGTGTCAGAGAGAGGGTGAGTGTGTGTGTGTCAGAGAGAGGGTGAGTGTGTGTGTATGTGTCAGAGACAGGGTGAGTGTGTGTGTATGTGTGAGAGAGAGGGAGTGTGTGTGTATGTGTGAGAGAGAGGGAGTGTGTGTGTGTGAGAGAGAGGGACTGTGTGGGTGTGTGAGAGAGAGGGAGTGTGTGTGTGAGAGAAAGAGGGGAGTGTGTGTGAGAGAAAGAGGGGAGTGTGTGTGAGAGAAAGAGGGGAGTGTGTGTGAGAGAAAGAGGGGAGTGTGTGTGAGAGAAAGAGGGGAGTGTGTGTGAGAGAAAGGGGAGTGTGTGTGAGAGAAAGGGGAGTGTGTGTGTGTGAGAGAGAGGGAGTGTGGGTGTGAGAGAGAGGGAGTGTGTGGGTGTGTGAGAGAGAGGGAGTGTGTGTGTGAGAGAAAGAGGGGAGTGTGTGTGAGAGAAAGAGGGGAGTGTGTGTGAGAGAAAGAGGGGAGTGTGTGTGAGAGAAAGAGGGGAGTGTGTGTGAGAGAAAGGGGAGTGTGTGTGAGAGAGAGGGAGTGTGTGTGTGAGAGAGAGGGAGATGAAGGGAGTGTGTGTGTGAGAGAGAGGGGGAGGGAGTGTGTGAGAGAGGGAGTGTGTGGGTGTGTGAGAGAGGGAGTGTGTGGTTGTGTGAGAGAGGGAGTGTGTGGTTGTGTGAGAGAGGGAGTGTGTGGTTGTGTGAGAGAGGGAGTGTGTGGGTGTGAGAGAGAGGGAGTGTGTGGGTGTGAGAGAGAGGGAGAGTGTGTGTGTGAGAGAGAGAGGGAGTGTGTGTGTGTGTGTCAGAGAGGGAGAGAGTGTGTGTGTGTCAGAGAGGGTGTGTGTGTGTGTCAGAGAGAGGGTGAGTGTGTGTGTGTCAGAGACAGGGTGAGTGTGTGTGTGTGTGTCAGAGACAGGGTGAGTGTGTGTGTATGTGTGAGAGAGAGGGAGTGTGTGGGTGTGAGAGAGAGGGAGTGTGTGGGTGTGAGAGAGAAGGAGTGTGTGGGTGTGAGAGAGAGGGAGTGTGTGGGTGTGTGAGAGAGAGGGAGAGTGTGTGTGAGAGAAAGAGGGGAGTGTGTGTGAGAGAAAGAGGCGAGTGTGTGTGAGAGAAAGAGGCGAGTGTGTGTGAGAGAAAGAGGGGAGTGTGTGTGAGAGAAAGAGGGGAGTGTGTGTGAGAGAAAGAGGGGAGTGTGTGTGTGAGAGAGGGAGTGTGTGGGTGTGAGAGAGAGGGAGTGTGTGGGTGTGAGAGAGAGGGAGTGTGTGGGTGTGAGAGAGAGGGAGAGTGTGGTTGTGTGAGAGAGGGAGTGAGTGGTTGTGTGTCAGAGAGGGAGTGTGTGTGTGTGTGTCAGAGAGGGAGAGTGTGTGTGTCAGAGAGAGGGTGAGTGTGTGTGTGTCAGAGAGAGGGTGAGTGTGTGTGTATGTGTCAGAGACAGGGTGAGTGTGTGTGTATGTGTGAGAGAGAGGGAGTGTGTGGGTGTGAGAGAGAGGGAGTGTGTGTGTGTGAGAGAGAGGGAGTGTGTGGGTGTGTGAGAGAGAGGGAGTGTGTGTGTGAGAGAAAGAGGGGAGTGTGTGTGAGAGAAAGAGGGGAGTGTGTGTGAGAGAAAGAGGGGAGTGTGTGTGAGAGAAAGAGGGGAGTGTGTGTGAGAGAAAGGGGAGTGTGTGTGAGAGAAAGAGGGGAGTGTGTGTGAGAGAAAGAGGGGAGTGTGTGTGAGAGAAAGAGGGGAGTGTGTGTGTGTGAGAGTGAGGGAGTGTGTGTGTGAGAGAGAGGGAGATGAAGGGAGTGTGTGTGTGAGAGAGAGGGGGAGGGAGTGTGTGAGAGAGGGAGTGTGTGTGTGTCAGAGGGTGAGTGTGTGTGTGTCAGAGAGAGGGTGAGTGTGTGTGTATGTGTGAGAGAGAGGGAGAGTGTGTGTCTATGTGTGAGAGAGAGGGTGGGTGTGTGTGTGTGTCAGAGAGAGGGTGAGTGTGTATGTGTCAGAGAGAGGGTGAGTGTGTGTGTATGTGTGAGAGAGAGGGTGAGTGTGTGTGTATGTGTGAGAGAGAGGGAGTGTGTGGGTGTGAGAGAGAGGGAGTGTGTGGGTGTGAGAGAGAGGGAGTTTGTGGGTGTGAGAGAGAGGGAGTGTGTGGGTGTGAGAGAGAGGGAGTGTGTGGGTGTGAGAGAGAGGGAGTGTGTGGGTGTGAGAGAGAGGGAGTGTGTGGGTGTGTGAGAGAGGGAGTGTGTGGGTGTGTGAGAGAGGGAGTGTGTGGGTGTGTGTGTCAGAGAGGGAGAGTGTGGGTGTGTGTGTCAGAGAGGGAGTGTGTGTGTGTGTCAGAGAGAGGGTGTGTGTGTGTGTCAGAGGGTGAGTGTGTGTGTGTCAGAGAGAGGGTGAGTGTGTGTGTATGTGTGAGAGAGAGGGAGAGTGTGTGTCTATGTGTGAGAGAGAGGGTGAGTGTGTGTCTATGTGTGAGAGAGAGGGTGAGTGTGTGTGTATGTGTGAGAGAGGGTGAGTGTGTGTGCATGTGTGAGAGAGAGGGAGTGTGTGGGTGTGTGAGACAGGGAGTGTGTGGGTGTGTGAGAGAGGGAGTGTGTGGGTGTGTGAGAGAGGGTGTGTGAGATAGGGAGTGTGTGGGTGTGTGAGAGAGAGAGTGTGTGGGTGTGTGAGAGAGAGGGAGAGTGTGTGTGTGTGTGTGTGAGAGAGAGGGAGAGTGTGTGTGTGAGAGAGAGGGAGAGTGTGTGTGTGAGAGAGAGGGAGAGTGTGTGTGTGAGTCAGAGAGGGAGTGTGTGTGTGTGTGTCAGAGAGGGAGTGTGTGTGTGTGTGTCAGAGAGAGGGTGAGTGTGTGTGTGTGAGAGAGAGGGTGAGTGTGTGTGTATGTGTGAGAGAGAGGGTGAGTGTGTGTGTATGTGTGAGAGAGAGGGTGAGTGTGTGTGTGGGTGTGTGAGAGAGATAGCGTGTGGGTGTGTGAGAGAGGGATTGTGTGGGTGTGTGTGTGTCAGAGAGAGGGTGGGTGTGTGTGTGTCAGAGAGAGGGTGAGCGTGTGTGTGTCAGAGAGAGAGTGAGTGTGTGTGTCAGAGAGAGAGTGAGTGTGTGTGTATGTGTGAGAGAGAGGGTGAGTGTGTGTGTATGTGTGAGAGAGGTAGTGTGTGGGTGTGTGAGAGAGAGGGAGTGTGTGGGTGCGAGAGAGAGGGAGTGTGTGGGTGCGTGTCAGAGAGAGGGTGAGTGTGTGGGTGTGTGTGAGAGAGAGGGAGAGTGTGTGTGTGTCAGAGAGAGGGACTGTGTGTGTGTGTGTCAGAGAGAGGGTGAGTGTGTGTGTGTCAGAGAGAGGGTGAGTGTGTGTGTATGTGTGAGAGAGAGGGTGAATGTGTGTGTATGTGTGAGAGAGAGGGTGAGTGTGTGTGTGTCAGAGAGAGGGTGAGTGTGTGTGTGTCAGTGAGAGGGTGAGTGTGTGTGTGTCAGAGAGAGGGTGAGTGTGTGTGTGTCAGAGAGAGGGTGAGTGTGTGTGTATGTGTGAGAGAGAGGGTGAGTGTGGGTGTGAGAGAGAGGGAGTGTGTGGGTGTGTGAGAGAGGGAGTGTGTGTGTGTGAGAGAGGGAGTGTGTGTGTGTGAGAGAGGGAGTGTGTGTGTGAGAGAGAGGGAGTGTGTGTGTGTGAGAGGGAGGGAGTGTGTGTGAGAGAAAGAGGGGAGTGTGTGTGAGAGAAAGAGGGGAGTGTGTGTGAGAGAAAGAGGGGAGTGTGTGTGTGAGAGAAAGAGGGGAGTGTGTGTGTATGAGAGAGAGATGAAGGGAGTGTGCGTGTGTGAGAGAGAGATGAAGGGAGTGTGTGTGTGTGTCAGAGAGAGTGTGTGTGTGTGTCAGAGAGAGGGTGTGTGTGTGTGTGTCAGAGAGAGGGTGTGTGTGTGTGTATGTGTGAGAGAGAGGATGAGTGTGTGTGTATGTGTGAGAGAGAGGGAGTGTGTGGGTGTGAGAGAGAGGGAGTGTGTGGGGGTGTGAGAGCGGGAGTGTGTGGGTGTGTGAGAGAGGGATTGTCTGGGTGTGTGTGTCAGAGAGGGAGAGTGTGTGTGTGTGTCAGAGAGGGAGAGTGTGTGTGTGTGTGTCAGAGAGAGGGTGAGTGTGTGTGTGTCAGAGAGAGGGTGAGTGTGTGTGTATGTGTCAGAGACAGGGTGAGTGTGTGTGTATGTGTGAGAGAGAGGGAGTGTGTGGGTGTGAGAGAGAGGGAGTGTGTGTGTGTGAGAGAGAGGGAGTGTGTGGGTGTGTCAGAGAGAGGGTGTGTGTGGGTGTGTCAGAGAGAGGGTGAGTGTGTGTGTGTCAGAGAGAGGGTGAGTGTGTGTGTATGTGAGAGAGAGGGTGAGTGTGTGTGTATGTGTGAGAGAGGGTGAGTGTGTGTGTGTGTGGGTGTGTGAGAGAGGGAGTGTGTAGGTGTGTGAGAGAGGGAGTGTGTAGGTGTGTGAGAGAGGGAGTGTGGGTGTGTGAGAGAGGGAGTGTGTGGGTGTGTGAGAGAGGGAGTGTGTGGGTGTGTGAGAGAAGGTGTGTGTGGGTGTGAGAGAGAGGGAGTGTGTGGGTGTGAGAGAGAGGGAGTGTGTGGTTGTGTGAGAGAGGGAGTGTGTGGTTGTGTGTCAGAGAGGGAGTGTGTGTGTGTGTGTCAGAGAGGGAGAGTGTGTGTGTCAGAGAGAGGGTGAGTGTGTGTGTGTCAGAGAGAGGGTGAGTGTGTGTGTGTCAGAGAGAGGGTGAGTGTGTGTGTATGTGTCAGAGACAGGGTGAGTGTGTGTGTATGTGTGAGAGAGAGGGAGTGTGTGTGTATGTGTGAGAGAGAGGGAGTGTGTGTGTGTGAGAGAGAGGGACTGTGTGGGTGTGTGAGAGAGAGGGAGTGTGTGTGTGAGAGAAAGAGGGGAGTGTGTGTGAGAGAAAGAGGGGAGTGTGTGTGAGAGAAAGAGGGGAGTGTGTGTGAGAGAAAGAGGGGAGTGTGTGTGAGAGAAAGAGGGGAGTGTGTGTGAGAGAAAGGGGAGTGTGTGTGTGTGAGAGAGAGGGAGTGTGGGTGTGAGAGAGAGGGAGTGTGTGGGTGTGTGAGAGAGAGGGAGTGTGTGTGTGAGAGAAAGAGGGGAGTGTGTGTGAGAGAAAGAGGGGAGTGTGTGTGAGAGAAAGAGGGGAGTGTGTGTGAGAGAAAGAGGGGAGTGTGTGTGAGAGAAAGGGGAGTGTGTGTGAGAGAGAGGGAGTGTGTGTGTGAGAGAGAGGGAGATGAAGGGAGTGTGTGTGTGAGAGAGAGGGGGAGGGAGTGTGTGAGAGAGGGAGTGTGTGGGTGTGAGAGAGAGGGAGTTTGTGGGTGTGAGAGAGAGGGAGTGTGTGGGTGTGTGAGAGAGGGAGTGTGTGGTTGTGTGAGAGAGGGAGTGTGTGGTTGTGTGAGAGAGGGAGTGTGTGGTTGTGTGAGAGAGGGAGTGTGTGGGTGTGAGAGAGAGGGAGTGTGTGGGTGTGAGAGAGAGGGAGAGTGTGTGTGTGAGAGAGAGAGGGAGTGTGTGTGTGTGTGTCAGAGAGGGAGAGAGTGTGTGTGTGTCAGAGAGGGTGTGTGTGTGTGTCAGAGAGAGGGTGAGTGTGTGTGTGTCAGAGACAGGGTGAGTGTGTGTGTGTGTGTCAGAGACAGGGTGAGTGTGTGTGTATGTGTGAGAGAGAGGGAGTGTGTGGGTGTGAGAGAGAGGGAGTGTGTGGGTGTGAGAGAGAAGGAGTGTGTGGGTGTGAGAGAGAGGGAGTGTGTGGGTGTGTGAGAGAGAGGGAGAGTGTGTGTGAGAGAAAGAGGGGAGTGTGTGTGAGAGAAAGAGGCGAGTGTGTGTGAGAGAAAGAGGGGAGTGTGTGTGAGAGAAAGAGGGGAGTGTGTGTGAGAGAAAGAGGGGAGTGTGTGTGAGAGAAAGAGGGGAGTGTGTGTGTGAGAGAGGGAGTGTGTGGGTGTGAGAGAGAGGGAGTGTGTGGGTGTGAGAGAGAGGGAGTGTGTGGGTGTGAGAGAGAGGGAGAGTGTGGTTGTGTGAGAGAGGGAGTGAGTGGTTGTGTGTCAGAGAGGGAGTGTGTGGGTGTGAGAGAGAGGGAGTGTGTGTGTGTCAGAGAGAGGGTGAGTGTGTGTGTGTCAGAGAGAGGGTGAGTGTGTGTGTATGTGTCAGAGACAGGGTGAGTGTGTGTGTATGTGTGAGAGAGAGGGAGTGTGTGGGTGTGAGAGAGAGGGAGTGTGTGGGTGTGAGAGAGAGGGAGTGTGTGGGTGTGAGAGAGAGGGAGTGTGTGGGTGTGAGAGAGAGGGAGTGTGTGTGTGTGAGAGAGAGGGAGTGTGTGGGTGTGTGAGAGAGAGGGAGTGTGTGTGTGAGAGAAAGAGGGGAGTGTGTGTGAGAGAAAGAGGGGAGTGTGTGTGAGAGAAAGAGGGGAGTGTGTGTGAGAGAAAGAGGGGAGTGTGTGTGAGAGAAAGGGGAGTGTGTGTGAGAGAAAGAGGGGAGTGTGTGTGAGAGAAAGAGGGGAGTGTGTGTGAGAGAAAGAGGGGAGTGTGTGTGAGAGAAAGAGGGGAGTGTGTGTGTGTGAGAGTGAGGGAGTGTGTGTGTGAGAGAGAGGGAGATGAAGGGAGTGTGTGTGTGAGAGAGAGGGGGAGGGAGTGTGTGAGAGAGGGAGTGTGTGTGTGTCAGAGGGTGAGTGTGTGTGTGTCAGAGAGAGGGTGAGTGTGTGTGTATGTGTGAGAGAGAGGGAGAGTGTGTGTCTATGTGTGAGAGAGAGGGTGGGTGTGTGTGTGTGTGTCAGAGAGAGGGTGAGTGTGTGTGTGTCAGAGAGAGGGTGAGTGTGTATGTGTCAGAGAGAGGGTGAGTGTGTGTGTATGTGTGAGAGAGAGGGTGAGTGTGTGTGTATGTGTGAGAGAGAGGGAGTGTGTGGGTGTGAGAGAGAGGGAGTGTGTGGGTGTGAGAGAGAGGGAGTTTGTGGGTGTGAGAGAGAGGGAGTGTGTGGGTGTGAGAGAGAGGGAGTGTGTGGGTGTGAGAGAGAGGGAGTGTGTGGGTGTGAGAGAGAGGGAGTGTGTGGGTGTGAGAGAGAGGGAGTGTGTGGGTGTGTGAGAGAGGGAGTGTGTGGGTGTGTGAGAGAGGGAGTGTGTGGGTGTGTGTGTCAGAGAGGGAGAGTGTGGGTGTGTGTGTCAGAGAGGGAGTGTGTGTGTGTGTCAGAGAGAGGGTGTGTGTGTGTGTATGTGTGAGAGAGAGGGAGAGTGTGTGTCTATGTGTGAGAGAGAGGGTGAGTGTGTGTCTATGTGTGAGAGAGAGGGTGAGTGTGTGTGTATGTGTGAGAGAGGGTGAGTGTGTGTGCATGTGTGAGAGAGAGGGAGTGTGTGGGTGTGTGAGACAGGGAGTGTGTGGGTGTGTGAGAGAGGGAGTGTGTGGGTGTGTGAGAGAGGGTGTGTGAGATAGGGAGTGTGTGGGTGTGTGAGAGAGAGAGTGTGTGGGTGTGTGAGAGAGAGGGAGAGTGTGTGTGTGTGTGTGTGAGAGAGAGGGAGAGTGTGTGTGTGAGAGAGAGGGAGAGTGTGTGTGTGAGAGAGAGGGAGAGTGTGTGTGTGAGTCAGAGAGGGAGTGTGTGTGTGTGTGTCAGAGAGGGAGTGTGTGTGTGTGTGTCAGAGAGAGGGTGAGTGTGTGTGTGTGAGAGAGAGGGTGAGTGTGTGTGTATGTGTGAGAGAGAGGGTGAGTGTGTGTGTATGTGTGAGAGAGAGGGTGAGTGTGTGTGTGGGTGTGTGAGAGAGATAGCGTGTGGGTGTGTGAGAGAGGGATTGTGTGGGTGTGTGTGTGTCAGAGAGAGGGTGGGTGTGTGTGTGTCAGAGAGAGGGTGAGCGTGTGTGTGTCAGAGAGAGGGTGAGTGTGTGTGTGTCAGAGAGAGGGTGTGTGTGTGTGTATGTGTGAGAGAGAGGGTGTGTGTATGTGTGAGAGAGAGGATGAGTGTGTGTGTATGTGTGAGAGAGAGGGAGTGTGTGGGTGTGAGAGAGAGGGAGTGTGTGGGTGTGTGAGAGAGAGGGAGTGTGTGGGTGCGAGAGAGAGGGAGT
>NW_027310646.1:47500-55394 GCF_047496795.1 Chiloscyllium punctatum
AGTGTGTGGGTGTGAGAGAGAGGGAGTGTGTGGGTGTGAGAGAGAGGGAGTGTGTGGGTGTGAGAGAGAGGGAGTGTGTGGGTGTGTGAGAGAGGGAGTGTGTGGGTGTGAGAGAGAGGGAGTGTGTGGGTGTGAGAGAGAGGGAATGTGTGGGTGTGAGAGAGAGGGAGTGTGTGGTTGTGTGAGAGAGGGAGTGTGTGGTTGTGTGAGTGAGGGAGTGTGTGGTTGTGTGAGAGAGGGAGTGTGTGGTTGTGTGAGAGGGAGTGTGTGGTTGTGTGAGAGAGGGAGTGTGTGGTTGTGTGAGAGAGGGAGTGTGTGGGTGTGAGAGAGAGGGAGAGTGTGGGTGTGAGAGAGAGGGAGTGTGTGTGTACGTGTCAGAGAGGGAGAGTGTGTGTGCGTGTCAGAGAGGGTGTGTGTGTGTGTCAGAGAGGGTGTGTGTGTGTGTCAGAGAGAGGGTGAGTGTGTGTGTGTCAGAGACAGGGTGAGTGTGTGTGTATGTGTGAGAGAGAGGGAGTGTGTGGGTGTGAGAGAGAGGGAGTGTGTGGGTGTGAGAGAGAGGGAGTGTGTGGGTGTGAGAGAGAGGGAGTGTGTGGGTGTGTGAGAGAGAGGGAGTGTGTGGGTGTGTGAGAGAAAGAGGGGAGTGTGTGTGAGAGAAAGAGGGGAGTGTGTGTGAGAGAAAGAGGGGAGTGTGTGTGAGAGATAGAGGGGAGTGTGTGTGAGAGAAAGGGGAGTGTGTGTGAGAGAAAGAGGGGAGTGTGTGTGAGAGAAAGAGGGGAGTGTGTGTGAGAGAAAGAGGGGAGTGTGTGTGTGTGAGAGTGAGGGAGTGTGTGTGTGAGAGAGAGGGAGATGAAGGGAGTGTGTGTGTGAGAGAGAGGGGGAGGGAGTGTGTGAGAGAGGGAGTGTGTGTGTGTCAGAGGGTGAGTGTGTGTGTGTCAGAGAGAGGGTGAGTGTGTGTGTATGTGTGAGAGAGAGGGAGAGTGTGTGTCTATGTGTGAGAGAGAGGGTGAGTGTGTGTCTATGTGTGAGAGAGAGGGTGAGTGTGTGTGTATGTGTGAGAGAGGGTGAGTGTGTGTGCATGTGTGAGAGAGAGGGAGTGTGTGGGTGTGTGAGACAGGGAGTGTGTGGGTGTGTGAGAGAGGGAGTGTGTGGGTGTGTGAGAGAGGGTGTGTGAGAGAGGGAGTGTGTGGGTGTGTGAGAGAGAGAGTGTGTGGGTGTGTGAGAGAGAGGGAGAGTGTGTGTGTGTGTGAGAGAGAGGGAGAGTGTGTGTGTGAGAGAGAGAGGGTGAGTGTGTGTGTGTCAGAGACAGGGTGAGTGTGTGTGTATGTGTCAGAGACAGGGTGAGTGTGTGTGTATGTGTGAGAGAGAGGGAGTGTGTGTGTGTGAGAGAGAGAGGGTGAGTGTGTGTGTGTCAGAGACAGGGTGAGTGTGTGTGTATGTGTCAGAGACAGGGTGAGTGTGTGTGTATGTGTGAGAGAGAGGGAGTGTGTGGGTGTGAGAGAGAGAGGGTGAGTGTGTGTGTATGTGTCAGAGACAGGGTGAGTGTGTGTGTATGTGTGAGAGAGAGGGAGAGTGTGTGTGTGAGAGAGAGAGGGTGAGTGTGTGTGTGTCAGAGACAGGGTGAGTGTGTGTGTATGTGTCAGAGACAGGGTGAGTGTGTGTGTATGTGTGAGAGAGAGGGAGTGTGTGGGTGTGAGAGAGAGGGAGTGTGTGGGTGTGAGAGAGAAGGAGTGTGTGGGTGTGAGAGAGAGGGAGTGTGTGGGTGTGTGAGAGAGAGGGAGTGTGTGTGTGAGAGAAAGAGGGGAGTGTGTGTGAGAGAAAGAGGGGAGTGTGTGTGAGAGAAAGAGGGGAGTGTGTGTGAGAGAAAGAGGGGAGTGTGTGTGTGAGAGAGAGGGAGTGTGTGGGTGTGAGAGAGAGTGAGTGTGTGGGTGTGAGAGAGAGGGAGTGTGTGGGTGTGAGAGAGAGGGAGTGTGTGGTTGTGTGAGAGAGGGAGTGTGTGGTTGTGTGTCAGAGAGGGAGTGTGTGTGTGTGTGTCAGAGAGGGAGAGTGTGTGTGCGTGTCAGAGAGGGTGTGTGTGCGTGTCAGAGAGAGGGTGAGTGTGTGTGTGTCAGAGAGAGGGTGAGTGTGTGTGTATGTGTCAGAGACAGGGTGAGTGTGTGTGTATGTGTGAGAGAGAGGGAGTGTGTGGGTGTGAGAGAGAGGGAGTGTGTGGGTGTGAGAGAGAGGGAGTGTGTGGGTGTGTGAGAGAGGGAGTGTGTGGGTGTGAGAGAGAGGGAGTGTGTGGTTGTGTGAGAGAGGGAGTGTGTGGTTGTGTGAGAGAGGGAGTGTGTGGTTGTGTGAGAGAGGGAGTGTGTGGTTGTGAGAGAGGGAGTGTGTGGTTGTGTGAGAGAGGGAGTGTGTGGTTGTGTGAGAGAGGGAGTGTGTGGGTGTGAGAGAGAGGGAGTGTGTGGGTGTGAGAGAGAGGGAGTGTGTGGGTGTGAGAGAGAGGGAGTGTGTGGGTGTGAGAGAGAGGGAGTGTGTGGGTGTGAGAGAGAGGGAGTGTGTGGGTGTGAGAGAGAGGGAGTGTGTGGGTGTGTGAGAGAGAGGGAGTGTGTGGGTGTGTGAGAGAAAGAGGGGAGTGTGTGTGAGAGAAAGAGGGGAGTGTGTGTGAGAGAAAGAGGGGAGTGTGTGTGAGAGAAAGAGGGGAGTGTGTGTGAGAGAAAGAGGGGAGTGTGTGTGAGAGAAAGAGGGGAGTATGTGTGAGAGAAAGGGGAGTGTGTGTGAGAGAAAGAGGGGAGTGTGTGTGAGAGAAAGAGGGGAGTGTGTGTGAGAGAAAGAGGGGAGTGTGTGTGTGTGAGAGTGAGGGAGTGTGTGTGTGTGAGAGAGAGGGAGATGAAGGGAGTGTGTGTGTGAGAGAGAGGGGGAGGGAGTGTGTGAGAGAGGGAGTGTGTGTGTGTCAGAGGGTGAGTGTGTGTGTGTCAGAGAGAGGGTGAGTGTGTGTGTATGTGTGAGAGAGAGGGAGAGTGTGTGTCTATGTGTGAGAGAGAGGGAGTGTGTGGGTGTGAGAGAGAGGGAGTGTGTGGGTGTGAGAGAGAGGGAGTGTGTGGGTGTGAGAGAGAGGGAGTGTGTGGGTGTGTGAGAGAGGGAGTGTGTGGGTGTGAGAGAGAGGGAGTGTGTGGGTGTGAGAGAGAGGGAATGTGTGGGTGTGTGAGAGAGGGAGTGTGTGGTTGTGTGTCAGAGAGGGAGTGTGTGTGTGTGTGTCAGAGAGGGAGAGTGTGTGTGCGTGTCAGAGAGGGTGTGTGTGTGTGTCAGAGAGAGGGTGAGTGTGTGTGTGTCAGAGAGAGGGTGAGTGTGTGTGTATGTGTCAGAGACAGGGTGAGTGTGTGTGTATGTGTGAGAGAGAGGGTGAGTGTGTGTCTATGTGTGAGAGAGAGGGTGAGTGTGTGTGTATGTGTGAGAGAGGGTGAGTGTGTGTGCATGTGTGAGAGAGAGGGAGTGTGTGGGTGTGTGAGACAGGGAGTGTGTGGGTGTGTGAGAGAGGGAGTGTGTGGGTGTGTGAGAGAGGGTGTGTGAGAGAGGGAGTGTGTGGGTGTGTGAGAGAGAGAGTGTGTGGGTGTGTGAGAGAGAGGGAGAGTGTGTGGGTGTGTGAGAGAGAGGGAGAGTGTGTGTGTGAGAGAGAGGGAGAGTGTGTGTGTGAGAGAGAGGGAGAGTGTGTGTGTGAGAGAGAGGGAGAGTGTGTGTGTGAGTCAGAGAGGGAGTGTGTGTGTGTGTGTCAGAGAGAGGGTGAGTGTGTGTGTGTGAGAGAGAGGGTGAGTGTGTGTGTGTGAGAGAGAGGGTGAGTGTGTGTGTATGTGTGAGAGAGAGGGTGAGTGTGTGTGTGGGTGTGTGAGAGAGGTAGTGTGTGGGTGTGTGAGATAGGGATTGTGTGGGTGTGTGTGTGTCAGAGAGAGGGTGGGTGTGTGTGTGTCAGAGAGAGGGTGAGTGTGTGTGTATGTGTGACAGAGAGGGTGAGTGTGTGTGTATGTGTGAGAGAGATGGAGTGTGTGGGTGCGAGAGAGAGGGAGTGTGTGGGTGCGAGAGAGAGGGAGTGTGTGGGTGCGAGAGAGAGGGAGTGTGTGGGTGTGTGAGAGAGGGAGTGTGTGGGTGTGTGAGAGAGAGGGAGAGTGTGTGGGTGTGTGTGAGAGAGAGGGAGAGTGTGTGTGTGTCAGAGAGAGGGACTGTGTGTGTGTGTGTCAGAGAGAGGGTGAGTGTGTGTGTGTCAGAGAGAGGGTGAGTGTGTGTGTATGTGTGAGAGAGAGGGTGAGTGTGTGTGTATATGTGTGAGAGAGAGGGTGAGTGTGTGTGTGGGTGTGTGAGAGAGGTAGTGTGTGGGTGTGTGAGAGAGGGATTGTGTGGGTGTGTGTGTGTCAGAGAGAGGGTGGGTGTGTGTGTGTCAGAGAGAGGGTGAGTGTGTGTGTGTCAGAGAAAGGGTGAGTGTGTGTGTATGTGTGAGAGAGAGGGTGAGTGTGTGTGTATGTGTGAGAGAGAGGGAGTGTGTGGGTGCGAGAGAGAGGGAGTGTGTGGGTATGAGAGAGAGGGAGTGTGTGGGTGTGAGAGAGAGGGAGTGTGTGGGTGTGAGAGAGAGGGAGTGTGTGTGTGTGAGAGAGAGGGAGTGTGTGGGTGTGAGAGAGAGAGGGAGTGTGTGGGTGTGTGTGAGAGAGGGAGTGTGTGGGTGTGTGTGAGAGAGGGAGTGTGTGGGTGTGTGTGAGAGAGGGAGTTTGTGGGTGTGTGTGAGAGAGGGAGTGTGTGGGTGTGTGAGAGAGAGGGAGCGTGTGGGTGTGTGAGAGAGAGGGAGTGTGTGGGTGTGTGAGAGCGAGGGAGTGTGTGGGTGTGTGAGAGCGAGGGAGTGTGTGTGTGTGTGTGAGAGAGAGTGTGTGTGTGTGTGAGAGGGAGTTTGTGTGTCTGTGTGAGAGAGACTGTGTGTGTGTGTGTGTCAGAGAGGTTGTGTGTGTGTGTCAGAGAGAGGGTGAGTGTGTGTGTCAGAGAGAGGGTGAGTGTGTGTGTGCCAGAGAGAGGGTGAGTGTGTGTGTCAGAGAGAGGGTGAGTGTGTGTGTGCCAGAGAGAGGGAGAGGGTGTGTGTATGTGTGTGAGAGAGGGAGTGTGTGGGTGTGTGTGAGAGAGGGAGTGTGTGGGTGTGTGAGAGAGAGGGAGTGTGTGGGTGTGTGAGAGAGAGGGAGAGTGTGTGTGTGTGTGTGTCAGAGAGGGTGTGTGCGTGTGTGTGAGAAAGAGGGAGAGTGTGTGTGTGTGAGAGAGAGGGAGAGTGTGTGTGTGTGAGAGAGAGGGAGAGTGTGTGTGTGTGTCAGAGAGGGTGTGTGTGTGTATCAGAGAGAGCGTGTGTGTGTGTGTCAGAGAGAGGGTGGGTGTGTGTGTGTGTGTCAGAGAGAGGGTGAGTGTGTGTGTGTCAGAGAGAGGGTGAGTGTGTGTGTGTCAGAGAGAGGGTGAGTGTGTGTGTATGTGTGAGAGAGAGGGTGAGTGTGTGTGTATGTGTGAGAGAGAGGGAGAGTGTGGGTGTGTGAGAGAGAGGGAGTGTGTGAGTGTGAGAGAGAGGGAGTGTGTGGGTGTGAGAGAGAGGGAGTGTGTGGGTGTGTGAGAGAGGGAGTGTGTGGGTGTGTGAGAGAGGGAGTGTGTGGGTGTGTGAGGGAGTGTGTGGGTGTGTGAGAGAGTGAGTGTGTGGGTGTGTGAGGAGTGTGGGTGTGAGAGAGGGAGTGTGTAGGGTGTGTGAGAGAGGGAGTGTGTGGGTGTGTGAGAGAGGGAGTGTGTGGGTGTGTGTGTCAGAGAGGGGAGAGTGTAGGGGTGTGGTGTGTGTGTCAGAGAGGGAGTGTGTGTGTGTGTCAGAGAGAGGGTGTGTGTGTGTGTCAGAGGGTGAGTGTGTGTGTGTCAGAGAGAGGCTGAGTGTGTGTGTATGTGTGAGAGAGAGGGAGAGTGTGTGTGTATGTGTGAGAGAGAGGGAGTGTGTGGGTGTGAGAGAGAGGGAGTGTGTGGGTGTGAGAGAGAGGGAGTGTGTGGGTGTGAGAGAGAGGGAGTGTGTGGGTGTGTGAGAGAGGGAGTGTGTGGGTGTGAGAGAGAGGGAGTGTGTGTGTGTGTGTCAGAGAGGGAGAGTGTGTGTCTATGTGTGAGAGAGAGGGAGTGTGTGGGTGTGAGAGAGAGGGAGTGTGTGGGTGTGAGAGAGAGGGAGTGTGTGGGTGTGAGAGAGAGGGAGTGTGTGGGTGTGTGAGAGAGGGAGTGTGTGGGTGTGAGAGAGAGGGAGTGTGTGGGTGTGAGAGAGAGGGAATGTGTGGGTGTGTGAGAGAGGGAGTGTGTGGTTGTGTGTCAGAGAGGGAGTGTGTGTGTGTGTGTCAGAGAGGGAGAGTGTGTGTGCGTGTCAGAGAGGGTGTGTGTGTGTGTCAGAGAGAGGGTGAGTGTGTGTGTGTCAGAGAGAGGGTGAGTGTGTGTGTATGTGTCAGAGACAGGGTGAGTGTGTGTGTATGTGTGAGAGAGAGGGTGAGTGTGTGTCTATGTGTGAGAGAGAGGGTGAGTGTGTGTGTATGTGTGAGAGAGGGTGAGTGTGTGTGCATGTGTGAGAGAGAGGGAGTGTGTGGGTGTGTGAGACAGGGAGTGTGTGGGTGTGTGAGAGAGGGAGTGTGTGGGTGTGTGAGAGAGGGTGTGTGAGAGAGGGAGTGTGTGGGTGTGTGAGAGAGAGAGTGTGTGGGTGTGTGAGAGAGAGGGAGAGTGTGTGGGTGTGTGAGAGAGAGGGAGAGTGTGTGTGTGAGAGAGAGGGAGAGTGTGTGTGTGAGAGAGAGGGAGAGTGTGTGTGTGAGAGAGAGGGAGAGTGTGTGTGTGAGTCAGAGAGGGAGTGTGTGTGTGTGTGTCAGAGAGAGGGTGAGTGTGTGTGTGTGAGAGAGAGGGTGAGTGTGTGTGTGTGAGAGAGAGGGTGAGTGTGTGTGTATGTGTGAGAGAGAGGGTGAGTGTGTGTGTGGGTGTGTGAGAGAGGTAGTGTGTGGGTGTGTGAGATAGGGATTGTGTGGGTGTGTGTGTGTCAGAGAGAGGGTGGGTGTGTGTGTGTCAGAGAGAGGGTGAGTGTGTGTGTATGTGTGACAGAGAGGGTGAGTGTGTGTGTATGTGTGAGAGAGATGGAGTGTGTGGGTGCGAGAGAGAGGGAGTGTGTGGGTGCGAGAGAGAGGGAGTGTGTGGGTGCGAGAGAGAGGGAGTGTGTGGGTGTGTGAGAGAGGGAGTGTGTGGGTGTGTGAGAGAGAGGGAGAGTGTGTGGGTGTGTGTGAGAGAGAGGGAGAGTGTGTGTGTGTCAGAGAGAGGGACTGTGTGTGTGTGTGTCAGAGAGAGGGTGAGTGTGTGTGTGTCAGAGAGAGGGTGAGTGTGTGTGTATGTGTGAGAGAGAGGGTGAGTGTGTGTGTATATGTGTGAGAGAGAGGGTGAGTGTGTGTGTGGGTGTGTGAGAGAGGTAGTGTGTGGGTGTGTGAGAGAGGGATTGTGTGGGTGTGTGTGTGTCAGAGAGAGTGTGGGTGTGTGTGTGTCAGAGAGAGGGTGAGTGTGTGTGTGTCAGAGAAAGGGTGAGTGTGTGTGTATGTGTGAGAGAGAGGGTGAGTGTGTGTGTATGTGTGAGAGAGAGGGAGTGTGTGGGTGCGAGAGAGAGGGAGTGTGTGGGTATGAGAGAGAGGGAGTGTGTGGGTGTGAGAGAGAGGGAGTGTGTGGGTGTGAGAGAGAGGGAGTGTGTGTGTGTGAGAGAGAGGGAGTGTGGGGTGTGAGAGAGAGAGGGAGTGTGTGGGTGTGTGTGAGAGAGGGAGTGTGTGGGTGTGTGTGAGAGAGGGAGTGTGTGGGTGTGTGTGAGAGAGGGAGTTTGTGGGTGTGTGTGAGAGAGGGAGTGTGTGGGTGTGTGAGAGAGAGG
>NW_027310647.1:0-55328 GCF_047496795.1 Chiloscyllium punctatum
GGGTGTATATGATCCCCCCCCTCCGGGGAGTATATGACCCCCCTCCCCCCCCTCAGGGGTGTATATGACCCCCCCCTCCGGGGAGTATATGACCGACCCCCCCCTCAGGGGAGTATATGACCCCCCTCCCCCCCCTCAGGGGAGTATATGACCGACCCCCCCTCAGGGGTGTATATGACCCCCCTCCCCCCCCTCAGGGGAGTATATGACCGACCCCCCCTCAGGGGAGTATATGACCCCCCTCCCCCCCCCCTCAGGGGTGTATATAACCCCCCCCCCCCCCCAGGACGGTATATAACCCCCCCCCCCCAGGACGGTATATGACCGACCCCCCCTCAGGGGTGTATATGACCCCCTCCCCCCTCAGGGGAGTATATGACCCCCCTCCCCCCCCTCAGGGGAGTATATGACCGACCCCCCCTCAGGGGAGTATATGACCGACCCCCCCTCAGGGGAGTATATGACCGACCCCCCCTCAGGGGAGTATATGACCGACCCCCCCTCAGGGGTGTATATGACCCCCCCCCCTCAGGGGAGTATATGACCCCCCCCCTCAGGGGTGTATATGACCCCCCCCCCCCTCAGGGGAGTATATGACCCCCCTCCCCCCCCTCAGGGGAGTATATGACCGACCCCCCCTCAGGGGAGTATATGACCCCCCCCTCCCCCCTCAGGGGGGGTATACGACCCCCCCCCCACCCCTCAGGCGGGTATATGACCCCCCCCTCCGGGGAGTATATGACCCCCCTCAGGGGTGTATATGACCCCCCTCCCCCCCCTCAGGGGTGTATATGACCCCCCCCCCTCAGGGGAGTATATGACCCCCCTCCCCCCCCTCAGGGGAGTATATGACCGACCCCCCCTCAGGGGTGTATATGACCCCCCCCCCTCAGGGGAGTATATGACCCCCCTCCCCCCCCTCAGGGGAGTATATGACCGACCCCCCCTCAGGGGAGTATATGACCCCCCTCCCCCCCCCTCAGGGGTGTATATAACCCCCCCCCCCCCCCCAGGACGGTATATGACCGACCCCCCCTCAGGGGTGTATATGACCCCCTCACCCCTCAGGGGTGTATATGACCGACCCCCCCTCAGGGGTGTATATGACCCCCCTCCCCCCCCTCAGGGGTGTATATGACCGACCCCCCCTCAGGGGAGTATATGACCGACCCCCCCTCAGGGGTGTATATGACCCCCCCTCCCCCCTCAGGGGTGTATATGACCCCCCCTCCCCCCTCAGGGGTGTATATGACCCCCCCTCCCCCCTCAGGGGTGTATATGACCCCCCTCCCCCCCCTCAGGGGAGTATATGACCGACCCCCCCCTCAGGGGTGTATATGACCCCCCCCCCCTCAGGGGGGTATATGACCCCCCCTCAGGGGTGTATATGACCCCCCCCCCCTCAGGGGGGTATATGACCCCCCCCTCCCCCCAGGACGGGGCTGGGAGCCGTTGGGCGCCGCCCGCCGCCATGTTGTGATCACTATTGAGCGGCCGAGACATTTCGCCGAATATCGGGCCGGAGGCTCAGGCCGGGGGAGGGGCGGCGGTCACTTTACCTCAGCTTCCGGGATCCCCGACCGAGCCCCGGCCTCTCCCGGGGGTTTACACCGACTTTTGTTATTCGCTTCTTTAAACGGGAGACGGCGGGGGTTGTTGTTGTAGTAACGGACGCGGCCTTGAGCTTCGCGCCTCTCCGCGGAGAGCCCTGGGAACCCGGATGCGGCGACCGGGGGGAACCAATGGCGGGCGAGGGGAGGCGGGGCCGGCCGACGTCACAATAGGGAGATTTGGGAGGGGGGAGGTGACACGGCCCAATGGGAAGGCGGGTCTCATCGCGGGCGCCGTGGCTGGGCGAATGGGGGAGAGGGTCTCAGAGGGCGGCGGGCCCTGATTGGGCCGGAGTGACCCCTGAAGGTGAGTAGGGGTGGGGGGGAGGGGGAAGAAACTCATGGCTGGCGAGCCCGGCCCGGCCAATGGGGGATCGGTTCTCATGATGCGCGCCGTGAGCCAGCCACTCGCCACGGGCGTCTCATCGGTCCGCGTTGCGTGAATTGGACGACCAAACGACCAACCGGATCGCGGCTCTCATGCCCGGCGGCGCCTTACGGCCAATCGCAGAGGGCGTCTCATCTCGGCCCTCCACAATGATTGGACGAGAGAACAATGCCTGCGCTTGAATAAACGTCAACCAATGGGAATGTCGCTCCGATGGGATGCGGCCAATGGGCGACGGCGTCACGTCAAGGCAAAATGATGACATGTAACCAATCGGAGAGGTGGTTACAGCGTTAGCATAAGTCGGAGGCCAATCAGAGAGACCCATCCATGTACAATAAGGGAGGGGAAACAACATCGATTGGCCGAAGCAACAGTCCAATGGGGAGAAGATTGACAGAATCACGAGAAGCTGACAGCCTCCACCAACCGGTGAGAGCTTTACATTCACGAAGGGACGTCTGAACCAATCGAAGGAGGGGAATCACTCAAAGGTCGGGATGTGATTGGAGGAAACCGGAGAGGCAGCAGACACAGGCACTCAATGGGAGGAGGGCAATAAAGGGTGACGTCATGGGCTGCATACGTCACAGATTCATGACATCACCAAAACATTACATCATTAAATCAACACTCACCCCCCACACCCCCTCCCTGTCTCTGTAACCCCCTACACCCCCTCCCTATCTCTGTAACCCCCCTACCCCCCCTCCCTATCTCTGTAACCCCCCTACCCCCCCTCCCTATCTCTGTAACCCCCCTACCCCCCCTCCCTATCTCTGTAACCCCCCTACCCCCTCTCCCTATCTCTGTAACCCCCCTACACCCCCTCCCTATCTCTGTAACCCCCCTACACCCCCTCCCTGTCTCTGTAACCCCCCTACACCCCCTCCCTGTCTCTGTAACCCCCCTACACCCCCTCCCTGTCTCTGTAACCCCCTACACCCCCTCCCTGTCTCTGTAACCCCCCTACACTCCCTCCCTGTCTCTGTAACCCCCCTCCACCCCCTCCCTGTCTCTGTAACCCCCCTCCACCCCCTCCCTGTCTCTGTAACCCCCTCCACCCCCTCCCTGTCTCTGTAACCCCCCTACACCCCCTCCCTGTCTCTGTAACCCCCTACACCCCCTCCCTGTCTCTGTAACACTCAACACCCCCTCCCTGTCTCTGTAACCCCCTACACCCCCTCCCTATCTCTGTAACCCCCCTACCCCCCCTCCCTATCTCTGTAACCCCCCTACCCCCCCTCCCTATCTCTGTAACCCCCCTACCCCCCCTCCCTATCTCTGTAACCCCCCTACCCCCTCTCCCTATCTCTGTAACCCCCCTACACCCCCTCCCTATCTCTGTAACCCCCCTACACCCCCTCCCTGTCTCTGTAACCCCCCTACACCCCCTCCCTGTCTCTGTAACCCCCCTACACCCCCTCCCTGTCTCTGTAACCCCCTACACCCCCTCCCTGTCTCTGTAACCCCCCTACACTCCCTCCCTGTCTCTGTAACCCCCCTCCACCCCCTCCCTGTCTCTGTAACCCCCCTCCACCCCCTCCCTGTCTCTGTAACCCCCTCCACCCCCTCCCTGTCTCTGTAACCCCCCTACACCCCCTCCCTGTCTCTGTAACCCCCTACACCCCCTCCCTGTCTCTGTAACACTCAACACCCCCTCCCTGTCTCTGTAACCCCCCTACGCCCCCTCCCTATCTCTGTAACCCCCTACGCCCCCTCCCTGTCTCTGTAACCCCCCTACACCCCCTCCCTATCTCTGTAACCCCCCTACACCCCCTCCCTTTCTCTGTAACCTCCTACACACCCGCCCTGTCTCTGTAACCCCCCTACACTCCCTCACTGTCTCTGTAACCCCCCTCCACCCCCTCCCTGTCTCTGTAACTCCCCTACACCCCCTCCCTATCTCTGTAATCTCCCTACACCCCCTCCCTATCTCTGTAACCCCCCTACACCCCCTCCCTATCTCTGTAACCCCCTACACCCCCTCCCTGTCTCTGTAACCCCCCTACACCCCCTCCCTATCTCTGTAACCCCCTACACCCCCTCCCTATCTCTGTAACCCCCCTACACCCCCTCCCTGTCTCTGTAACCCCCCAACACCCCCTCCCTGTCTCTGTAACCCCCCTACACCCCCTCCCTATCTCTGTAACCCCCCGACACCGCCTCCCTATCTCTGTAACCCCCTACACCCCCTCCCTGTCTCTGTAACCCCCTACACCCCCTCCCTGTGTCTGTAACCCCCTACACCCCCCTCCCTATCTCTGTAACCCCCTACACCCCCTCCCTGTGTCTGTAACCCCCTACACCCCCCTCCCTATCTCTGTAACCCCCTACACCCCCTCCCTGTCTCTGTAACCCCCTACACCCCCTCCCTGTCTCTGTAAACCCCCTACACCCCCTCCCTATCTCTGTAAACCCCTACACCCCCTCCCTGTCTCTGTAACCCCCCTACACCCCCTCCCTATCTCTGTAACCCCCTACACCCCCTCCCTATCTCTGTAGCCCCCCTACACCCCCTCCCTATCTCTGTAACCCCCCTACACCCCCTCCCTGTCTCTGTAACCCCCCAACACCCCCTCCCTGTCTCTGTAACCCCCCTACACCCCCTCCCTATCTCTGTAACCCCCCGACACCGCCTCCCTATCTCTGTAACCCCCTACACCCCCTCCCTGTCTCTGTAACCACCTACACCCCCTCCCTGTGTCTGTAACCCCCTACACCCCCCTCCCTATCTCTGTAACCCCCTACACCCCCTCCCTGTGTCTGTAACCCCCTACACCCCCCTCCCTATCTCTGTAACCCCCTACACCCCCTCCCTGTCTCTGTAACCCCCTACACCCCCTCCCTGTCTCTGTAAACCCCCTACACCCCCTCGCTATCTCTGTAACCCCCCTACACCCCCTCCCTGTCTCTGTAACCCACTACACCCCCCTCCCTGTCTCTGTAACCCCCCTACACCCCCTCCCTGTCTCTGTAACCCCCTACACCCCCTCCCTGTCTCTGTAACCCCCTACACCCCCTCCCTATCTCTGTAACCCCCTACACCCCCTCCCTATCTCTGTAACCACTCTACACACCCTCCCTATCTCTGTAACCCCTCTACACCCCCTCCCTATCTCTGTAACCCCCCTACACCCCTCCCTGTCTCTGTAACCCCCTACACCCCCTCCCTATCTCTGTAACCCCCCGACACCCCCCTCCCTCTCTCTGTAACCCCCCTACACACCCTCCCTGTCTGTCAACTCCCTATACCCCCTCCCTATCTCTGTAACCCCCCGACACCCCCTCCCTATCTCTGTAACCCCCCTACACCCCCTCCCTGTCTCTGTAACCCCCTACACCCCCTCCCTATCTCTGTAACCCCCTACACCCCCTCCCTGTCTCTGTAACCCCCCCACACCCCCTCCCTATCTCTGTAACCCCCTACACCCCCTCCCTATCTCTGTAACCCCCCTACACCCCCTCCCTTTCTCTGTAACCCCCTACACCCCCTCCCTGTCTCTGTAACCCCCCTACACCCCCACCCTGTCTCTGTAACCCCCTACACCCCCTCCCTATCTCTGTAACCCCCCTACACCCCCTCCCTGTCACTGTAACCCCCCTACACCCCCTCCCTATCTCTGTAACCCCCCTACACCTCCTCCCTATCTCTGTAACCCCTCTACACCCCCTCCCTGTCTCTGTAACCCCCTACACCCCCTCCCTGTCTCTGTAACCCCCCTACACCCTCTCCCTGTCTCTGTAACCCCCCTACACCCCCTCCCTGTCTCTGTAACCCCCTACACCCCCTCCCTGTCTCTGTAACCCCCTACACCCCCTCCCTCTCTCTGTAACCCCCTACACCCCCTCCCTATCTCTGTAACTCCCCTACACCCCCTCCCTGTCTCTGTAACCCCCCTACACCCCCTCCCTGTCTCTGTAACCCCCTACACCCCCTCCCTGTCTCTGTAACCCCCTACACCCCCTCCCTCTCTCTGTAACCCCCTACACCCCCTCCCTATCTCTGTAACTCCCCTACACCCCCTCCCTGTCTCTGTAACCCCCCTACACCCCCTCCCTGTCTCTGTAACCCCCTACACCCCCTCCCTGTCTCTGTAACCCCCTACACCCCCCTCCCTGTCTCTGTAACCCTCCTACACCCCCTCCCTGTCTGTCAACCCCCCTACACCCCCTCCCTATCTATGTAACCCCCCTACACCCCCTCCGTCCATCTGTAACCCCCCCCCCCCGACACCCCCTCCCTGGAACTCCCTACACCCCCTCCCTGTCTCTGTAACGCCCTACACCCCCTCCCTATCTCTGTAACCCCCCTACACCCCCTCCCTGTCTCTGTAACCCCCCTACACCCCCTCCCTGTCTCTGTAACCCCCCTACACCCCCTCCCTGTCTCTGTAACCCCCTACACCCCCTCCCTGTCTCTGTAACCCCCCCACACCCCCTCCCTATCTCTGTAACCCCCTACACCCCCTCCCTATCTCTGTAACCCCCCTACACCCCCTCCCTGTCTCTGTAACCCCCTACACCCCCTCCCTGTCTCTGTAACCCCCTACACCCCCTCCCTGTCTCTGTAACCCCCCCACACCCCCTCCCTATCTCTGTAACCCCCTACACCCCCTCCCTATCTCTGTAACCCCCCTACACCCCCTCCCTTTCTCTGTTACCCCCTACACCCCCTCCCTGTCTCTGTAACCCCCCTACACCCCCACCCTGTCTCTGTAACCCCCTACACCCCCTCCCTGTCTCTGTAACCCCCCTACACCCCTCACTGTCTCTGTAACCCCCTACACCCCCTCCCTGTCTCTGTAACCCCCCTACACCCCCTCCCTGTCTCTGTAACCCCCTACACCCCCTCCCTGTCTCTGTAAACCCCCTACACCCAATCCCTGTCTCTGTAACCCCCCTACACCCCCTCCCTGTCTCTGTAACCCCCCTACACCCCCTCCCTGTCTCTGTCACCCCCTACACCCCCTCCCTGTCTCTGTAACCCCCCTACACCCCCTCCCTGTCTCTGTAACCCCCTACACCCCCTCCCTGTCTCTGTAACCCCCCCACACCCCCTCCCTATCTCTGTAACCCCCTACACCCCCTCCCTATCTCTGTAACCCCCCTACGGCCCCTCCCTGTCTCTGTAACCCCCCTACACCCCCTCCCTGTCTCTGTAAACCCCCTACACCCAATCCCTGTCTCTGTAACCCCCCTACACCCCCTCCCTGTCTCTGTAACCCCCCTACACCCCCTCCCTGTCTCTGTCACCCCCTACACCCCCTCCCTGTCTCTGTAACCCCCCTACACCCCCTCCCTATCTCTGTAACCCCCCTACACCCCCTCCCTGTCTCTGTAACCACCTACACCCCCTCCCTGTCTCTGTAACCCCCCTACACCCTCTCCCTGTCTCTGTAACCCCCTACACCCCCTCCCTATCTCTGTAACCCCCCTACACCCCCTCCCTGTCTCTGTAACCCCCCTACACCCCCTCCCTATCTCTGTAACCCCCCTACACCTCCTCCCTATCTCTGTAACCCCTCTACACCCCCTCCCTGTCTCTGTAACCCCCTACACCCCCTCCCTGTCTCTGTAACCCCCCTACACCCTCTCCCTGTCTCTGTAACCCCCCTACACCCCCTCCCTGTCTCTGTAACCCCCTACACCCCCTCCCTGTCTCTGTAACCCCCTACACCCCCTCCCTGTCTCTGTAACCCCCTACACCCCCTCCCTATCTCTGTAACTCCCCTACACCCCCTCCCTGTCTCTGTAACCCCCCTACACCCCCTCCCTGTCTCTGTAACCCCCTACACCCCCTCCCTGTCTCTGTAACCCCCTACACCCCCTCCCTCTCTCTGTAACCCCCTACACCCCCTCCCTATCTCTGTAACTCCCCTACACCCCCTCCCTGTCTCTGTAACCCCCCTACACCCCCTCCCTGTCTCTGTAACCCCCTACACCCCCTCCCTGTCTCTGTAACCCCCTACACCCCCCTCCCTGTCTCTGTAACCCCCCTACACCCCCTCCCTGTCTGTCAACCCCCCTACACCCCCTCCCTGTCTGTCAACCCCCTGCACCCCCGCCCTATCTCTGTAACCCCCTACACCCCCTCCCTGTCTCTGTAACCCCCCTACACCCCCTCCCTGTCTCTGTAACCCCCACTACACTCCCTCCCTGTCTCTGTAACCCCCCTACACCTCCTCCCTATCTCTGTAACCCCCTACACCCCCTCCCTATCTCTGTAACCCCCTACACCCCCTCCCTATCTCTGTAACCCCCCTACACCCCCTGCCTATCTCTGTAACCCCCCTACACCCCCTCCCTATCTCTGTAAACCCCTACACCCCCTCCCTAACTCTGTAACCCCCTACACCCCCTCCCTATCTCTGTAACCCCCTACACCCCCTCCCTATCTCTGTAACCCCCCCTACACCCCCTCCCTGTCTCTGTAACCCCCCTACACCCCCTCCCTATCTCTGTAACCCCCCTACACCCCCTCCCAGTCTCTGTAACCCCCTCCACCCCCTCCCTGTCTCTGTAACCCCCCTACGGCCCCTCCCTATCTCTGTAACCCCCCTACACCCCCTCCCTATCTCTGTAACCCCCCTACACCCCCTCCCAGTCTCTGTAACCCCCTCCACCCCCTCCCTGTCTCTGTAACCCCCCTACGGCCCCTCCCTATCTCTGTAACCCCCCTACACCCCCTCCCTATCTCTGTAACCCCCCTACACCCCCTCCCTGTCTCTGTAACCCCCTCCACCCCCTCCCCGTCTCTGTAACCCCCCTATGGCCCCTCCCTCTCTCTGTAACCCCCTACACCCCCTCCCTGTCTCTGTAACCCCCCTACACCCACTCCCTATCTCTGTAACCCCCTACACCCCCTCCCTGTCTCTGTAACCCCCTACACCCCCTCCCTATCTCTGTAACCCCACTACACCCCCTCCCTATCTCTGTAGCACCCCTACACCCCCTCCCTGTCTCTGTAACCCCCTACACCCCCTCCCTGTCTCTGTAACCCCCCTACACCCCCTCCCTGTCTCTCTAACCCCCTACACCCCCTCCCTGTCTCTGTAACCCCCTACACCCCCTCCCTGTCTCTGTAACCCCCCTACACCCCCTTCCTATCTCTGTAACCCCCCTACACCCCCTCCCTATCTCTGTAACCCCCTACAACCGCTCCCTATCTCTGTAACCCCCTACACCCCCTCCCTATCTCTGTAACCCCCCTACACCCCCTCCCTGTCTCTGTAACCCCCCTACACCCCCTTCCTATCTCTGTAACCCCCCTACACCCCCCTCCCTATCTCTGTAACCCCCTACACCCCCTCCCTACCTCTGTAACCCCCCTACACCCCCTACCTGTCTCTGTAACCCCCCTACACCCCCTCCCTATCTCTGTAACCCACTACACCCCCTCCCTATCTCTGTAACCCCGCTACACCCCCTCCCTATCTCTGTAACCCCCTACACCCCCTCCCTGTCTCTGTAACCTCCCTACACCCCCTCCCTGTCTCTGTAACCTCCCTACACCCCCTCCCTGTCTCTGTAACCCCCCTACACCCCCTCCCTGTCTCTGTAACCCCCCTACACCCCCTCCCTGTCTCTGTAACCCCCTACACCCCCTCCCTATCTCTGTAACCCACCGACACCCCCTTCCTATCTCTGTAACCCCCTACACCCCCTCCCTATCTCTGTAACCCCCCTATACCCCCTCCCTTTCTCTGTAACCCCCTACACCCCCTCCCTGTCTCTGTAACCCCCCTACACCCCCTCCCTAACTCTGTAACCCCCTACACCCCCTCCCTGTCTCTGTAACCCCCCTACACCCCCTCCCTATCTATGTAACCCCCCTACACCCCCTCCCTATCTCTGTAACCCACCGACACCCCCTCCCTCTCACTGTAACCCCACTACACTCCCTCCCTATCTCTGTAACCCCCTACACCCCCTCCCTGTCTCTGTAACCCCCTACACCCCCTCCCTGTCTCTGTAACCCCCCTACGGCCCCTCCCTGTCTCTGTAACCCCCCTACACCCCCTCCCTGTCTCTGTAAACCCCCTTCACCCAATCCCTGTCTCTGTAACCCCCCTACACCCCCTCCCTGTCTCTGTAACCCCCTACACACCCCTCCCTTTCTCTGTAACCCCACTACACCCCCTCTCTATCTCTGTAACCCCCTACACCCCCTCCCTGTCTCTATAACCCGCCTACACCCCCTCTCTATCTCTGTAACCCCCCTACACCCCCTCCCTGTCTCTCTAACCCCCCTACACCCCCTCCCTGTCTCTCTAACCCCCTACACCCCCTCCCTGTCTCTGTAACCCCCTACACCCCCTCCCTGTCTCTGTAACCCCCCTTCACCCCCTTCCTATCTCTGTAACCCCCCTACACCCCCTCCCTATCTCTGTAACCCCCTACACCCGCTCCCTATCTCTGTAACCCCCTACACCCCCTCCCTATCTCTGTAACCCCCTACACCCCCTCCCTGTCTCTGTAACCCCCCTACACCCCCTTCCTATCTCTGTAACCCCCCTACACCCCCTCCCTATCTCTGTAACCCCCTACACCCGCTCCCTATCTCTGTAACCCCCTACACCCCCTCCCTATCTCTGTAACCCCGCTACACCCCCTCCCTATCTCTGTAACCCCCTACACCCCCTCCCTGTCTCTGTAACCTCCCTACACCCCCTCCCTGTCTCTGTAACCTCCCTACACCCCCTCCCTGTCTCTGTAACCCCCCTACACCCCCTCCCTATCTCTGTAACCCACCGACACCCCCTTCCTATCTCTGTAACCCCCTACACCCCCTCCCTATCTCTGTAACCCCCCTATACCCCCTCCCTTTCTCTGTAACCCCCTACACCCCCTCCCTATCTCTGTAACCCCCCTATACCCCCTCCCTTTCTCTGTAACCCCCTACACCCCCTCCCTGTCTCTGTAACCCCCCTACACCCCCTCCCTATCTCTGTAACCCCCTACACCCCCTCCCTGTCTCTGTAACCCCCTACACCCCCTCCCTATCTCTGTAACCCCCTACACCCCCTCCCTGTCTCTGTAACCCCCCTACGGCCCCTCCCTGTCTCTGTAACCCCCCTACACCACCTCCCTGTCTCTGTAAACCCCTACACCCAATCCCTGTCTCTGTAACCCCCCTACACCCCCTCCCTGTCTCTGTAACCCCCTACACACCCCTCCCTTTCTCTGTAACCCCACTACACCCCCTCTCTATCTCTGTAACCCCCTACACCCCCTCCCTGTCTCTATAACCCGCCTACACCCCCTCTCTATCTCTGTAACCCCCTACACCCCCTCCCTATCGCTGTAACCCCCCCCCACACCCTTCCTGTCTCTGTAACCCCCCCTGCACCCCCTCCCTGTCTCTGTAACCCCACTACATCCCCTCCCTATCTCTGTAACGCCCCAACACCCCCTCCCTATCTCTGTAACCCCCCTACACCCCCTCCGTCTGTGTAAACCCCTACACCCCCTCCCTATCTCTGTAACCCCCCTACACCCCCTCCCTGTCTGTGTAACCCCCTACACCCCCTCCCTATCTCTGTAACCCCCTACACCCCCTCCCTATCTCTGTAACCCCCTACACCCCCTCCCTATCTCTCTAACCCCGCCTACACCTCCTCCCTATCTCTGTAACCGCCCGACACCCCCTCCCTATCTCTCTAACCCCGCCTACACCCCCTCCCTATCTCTGTAACCCCCCTACACCCCCTCGCTGTCTCTGTAACCCCCCTACACCCCCTCCCTGTCTCTGTAACCCCCCTACTCCCCCTCCCTGTCTCTGTAACCCCCTACACCCCCTCCCTATCTCTGTAACCCCCCTACACCCCCTCCCTGTCTCTGTAACCCCCCTACTCCCCCTCCCTATCTCTGTAACCCCCGACACCCCCTCCCTGTCTCTGTAACCCCCTACACCCCCTCCCTGTCTCTGTAACCCCCTACACCCCCTCCCTATCTATGTAACCCCCCTACACCCCCTCCCTATCCCTGTAACCCCCCTACACCCCCTCCCTGTCTCTGTAACCCCCTACACCCCCTCCCTGTCTCTGTAACCCCCTACACCCCCTCCCTGTCTCTGTAACCCCCTACACCCCCTCCCTATCTCTGTAACCCCCTACACCCCCTCCCTCTCTCTGTAACCCCCCTACACCCCCTCCCTATCTCTGTAACCCCCCTACACCCCCTCCCTCTCTCTGTAACCCCCTACACCCCCCCCTCCCTGTCTCTGTAACCCCCCTACACCCCCTCCCTGTCTCTGTAACCCCCCTACACCCCCTCTCTCTCTCGGTAACCCCCCTACACCCCCTCCCTGTCTCTGTACCCCCCTACACCCCCTCCCTTACTCTGTAACGCCCTACACCCCCTCCCTGTCTCTGTAACCTCCCTACACCCCCTCCCTGTCTCTGTAACCTCCCTACACCCCCTCCCTGTCTCTGTAACCCCCCTACACCCCCTCCCTATCTCTGTAACCCCCCTACACCCCCTCCCTCTCTCTGTAACCCCCTACACCCCCTCTCTCTCTCGGTAACCCCCCTACACCCCCTCCCTGTCTCTGTACCCCCCTACACCCCCTCCCTTACTCTGTAACGCCCTACACCCCCTCCCTGTCTCTGTAACCCCCCTACACCCCCTCCCTTACTCTGTAACGCCCTACACCCCCTCCCTGTCTCTGTAACCTCCCTACACCCCCTCCCTGTCTCTGTAACCTCCCTACACCCCCTCCCTGTCTCTGTAACCCCCCTACACCCCCTCCCTATCTCTGTAACCCACCGACACCCCCTTCCTATCTCTGTAACCCCCTACACCCCCTCCCTATCTCTGTAACCCCCCTATACCCCCTCCCTTTCTCTGTAACCCCCTACACCCCCTCCCTATCTCTGTAACCCCCCTATACCCCCTCCCTTTCTCTGTAACCCCCTACACCCCCTCCCTGTCTCTGTAACCCCCCTACACCCCCTCCCTATCTCTGTAACCCCCTACACCCCCTCCCTGTCTCTGTAACCCCCTACACCCCCTCCCTATCTCTGTAACCCCCTACACCCCCTCCCTGTCTCTGTAACCCCCCTACGGCCCCTCCCTGTCTCTGTAACCCCCCTACACCACCTCCCTGTCTCTGTAAACCCCTACACCCAATCCCTGTCTCTGTAACCCCCCTACACCCCCTCCCTGTCTCTGTAACCCCCTACACACCCCTCCCTTTCTCTGTAACCCCACTACACCCCCTCTCTATCTCTGTAACCCCCTACACCCCCTCCCTGTCTCTATAACCCGCCTACACCCCCTCTCTATCTCTGTAACCCCCTACACCCCCTCCCTATCGCTGTAACCCCCCCCCACACCCTTCCTGTCTCTGTAACCCCCCCTGCACCCCCTCCCTGTCTCTGTAACCCCACTACATCCCCTCCCTATCTCTGTAACGCCCCAACACCCCCTCCCTATCTCTGTAACCCCCCTACACCCCCTCCGTCTGTGTAAACCCCTACACCCCCTCCCTATCTCTGTAACCCCCCTACACCCCCTCCCTGTCTGTGTAACCCCCTACACCCCCTCCCTATCTCTGTAACCCCCTACACCCCCTCCCTATCTCTGTAACCCCCTACACCCCCTCCCTATCTCTCTAACCCCGCCTACACCTCCTCCCTATCTCTGTAACCGCCCGACACCCCCTCCCTATCTCTCTAACCCCGCCTACACCCCCTCCCTATCTCTGTAACCCCCCTACACCCCCTCGCTGTCTCTGTAACCCCCCTACACCCCCTCCCTGTCTCTGTAACCCCCCTACTCCCCCTCCCTGTCTCTGTAACCCCCTACACCCCCTCCCTATCTCTGTAACCCCCCTACACCCCCTCCCTGTCTCTGTAACCCCCCTACTCCCCCTCCCTATCTCTGT
Organism: Chiloscyllium punctatum; assembly: GCF_047496795.1. Classification (NCBI taxonomy): domain Eukaryota; kingdom Metazoa; phylum Chordata; class Chondrichthyes; order Orectolobiformes; family Hemiscylliidae; genus Chiloscyllium; species Chiloscyllium punctatum. The sequence goes on from NW_027310647.1 coordinate 13,889, forward strand.
AACCCCCGACACCCCCTCCCTGTCTCTGTAACCCCCTACACCCCCTCCCTGTCTCTGTAACCCCCTACACCCCCTCCCTATCTATGTAACCCCCCTACACCCCCTCCCTATCCCTGTAACCCCCCTACACCCCCTCCCTGTCTCTGTAACCCCCTACACCCCCTCCCTGTCTCTGTAACCCCCTACACCCCCTCCCTGTCTCTGTAACCCCCTACACCCCCTCCCTATCTCTGTAACCCCCTACACCCCCTCCCTCTCTCTGTAACCCCCCTACACCCCCTCCCTATCTCTGTAACCCCCCTACACCCCCTCCCTCTCTCTGTAACCCCCTACACCCCCCCCTCCCTGTCTCTGTAACCCCCCTACACCCCCTCCCTGTCTCTGTAACCCCCCTACACCCCCTCTCTCTCTCGGTAACCCCCCTACACCCCCTCCCTGTCTCTGTACCCCCCTACACCCCCTCCCTTACTCTGTAACGCCCTACACCCCCTCCCTGTCTCTGTAACCCCCCTACACCCCCTCCCTTACTCTGTAACGCCCTACACCCCCTCCCTGTCTCTGTAACCCCCCTACACCCCCTCCCTGTCTCTGTAACCCCCTACACCCCCTCCCTCTCTCTGTAACCCCCCTACACCCCCTGCCTGTCTCTGTAACCCCCCTACACCCCCTCCCTTTCTCTGTAACCCCACTACACCCCCTCTCTATCTCTGTAACCCCCTCCCTGTCTCTATAACCCCCCTACACCCCCTCTCTATCTCTGTAACCCCCCTACACCCCCTCCCTGTCTCTGTAACCCCCCTACACCCCTCCCTGTCTCTGTAACCCCCCTACACCCCCTCCCTGTCTCTGTAACCCCACTACACCCCCTCCCTATCTCTGTAACGCCCCTACACCCCCTCCCTATCTCTGTAACCCCCCTACACCCCCTCCCTGTCCGTGTAACCCCCTACACCCCCTCCCTATCTCTGTAACCCCCCTACACCCCCTCCCTGTCTGTGTAACCCCCTACACCCCCTCCCTATCTCTGTAACCCCCTACACCCCCTCCCTGTCTCTGTAACCCCCCTACACCCGCTCCCTTTCTCCGTAACACCCTACACCCCCTCCCTATCTCTGTAACCCCCCTACACCCCCTCCCTGTCCCTCTAACCCCGCCTACACCCCCTCCCTGTCTCTGTAACCCCCCTACACCCCTCCCTGTCTCTGTAACCCCCCTACACCCCCACCCTGTCTCTGTAACCCCCCTACACCCCCTCCCTATCTCTGTAACCCCCCTACACCCCCTCCCTATCTCTGTAACCCCCTACACCCCCTCCCTGTCTCTGTAACCCCCCTACACCCCCTCCCTGTCTCTGTAACCCGCTACACACCCTCCCTGGCTCTGTAACCCCCCTACACCCCCTCCCTGTCTCTGTAACCCCCCTACACCCCCTCCCTGTCTCTGTAACCCCCCTACTCCCCCTCCCTGTCTCTGTAACCCCCTACACCCCCTCCCTATCTCTGTAACCCCCCTACACCCCCTCCCTGTCTCTGTAACCCCCCGACACCCCCTCCCTGGAACTCCCTACACCCCCTCCCTGTCTCTGTAACCCCCTACACCCCCTCCCTCTCTCTGTAACCCCCCTACACCCCCTCCCTGTCTCTGTAACCCCCTCCACCCCCTCCCTGTCTCTGTAACCCCCCTCCACCCCCTCCCTCTCTCTGTAACCCCCTACACCCCCTCCCTGTCTCTGTAACCCCCAACACCCCCTCCCTGTCTCTGTAACCCCCCTACACCCCCTCCCTGTCTCTGTAACCCCCAACACCCCCTCCCTGTCTCTGTAACCCCCTCCACCCCCTCCCTGTCTCTGTAACCCCCCTACACCCCCTCCGTCCATCTGTAACCCCCCGACACTCCCTCCCTGGAACCCCCTAAACCCCCTCCCTATCTATGTAACCCCCCTACACCACCTCCCTGTCTCTGTAACCCCCCTACACCCTCTGCCTGTCTCTGTAACCACCCTACACCCCCTCCCTCCCTGTGTAACCCCCCTACACCCCCTCCCTATCTCTGTAACCCCCCTACACCCCCTCCCTGTCTCTGTAACCCCCCAATGGCCCCTCCCTCTCTCTGTAACCCCCCTACACCCCCTCCCTATCTCTGTAACCCCCTACACCCCCTCCCTGTCTCTGTAACCCCCTACACCCCCTCCCTATCTCTGTAACCCCCTACACCCGCTCCCTATCTCTGTAACCCCCTTCACCCCCTCCCTATCTCTGTAACCCCCTACACCCCCTCCCTCCCTGTGTAACCCCCCTACACCCCCTCCCTGTCTCTGTAACCCCCCTACACCCCCTCCCTGTCTCTGTAACCCCCCAATGGCCCCTCCCTCTCTCTGTAACCCCCCTACACCCCCTCCCTATCTCTGTAACCCCCTACACCCCCTCCCTATCTCTGTAACCCCCTACACCCCCTCCCTATCTCTGTAACCCCCCTACACCCCCTCCCTGTCTCTGTAACCCCCCTACACCCCCTCCCTATCTCTGTAACCCCCCACACCCCCTCCCAATCTCTGTAACCCCCCTACACCCCCTCCCTATCTCTGTAAACCCCACTACACCCCCTATCTCTGTAACCGCCTACACCCCCTCCCTATCTCTGTAACCCCCCTACACCCCCTCCGTGTCTCTGTAAACCCCTACACCCCCTCCCTATCTCTGTAACCCCCTACACCCCCTCCCTATCTCTGTAACCCCCTACACCCCCTCCCTATCTCTGTAACGCCCCCACAACCCCTCCCGATCTCTGTAACGCCCCCACACCCCCTCCCTATCTCTGTAACCCTCCTACACCCCCTCCCTATCTCTGTCACCCCCCTACACCCCCTCCCTGTGTCTGTAACCCCCCTACACCCCCTCCCTATCTCTGTAAACCCCTTACACCCCCTCCCTGTCTCTGTAACGCCCCTACACCCCCTCCCTATCTCTGTAACCCCCCTACACCCCCTCCCTGTCTCTGTAACCCCCTACACCCCCTTCCTGTCTCTGTAAACGCTCTACACCCCCTCCCTCTCTCTGTAAACCCCTTACACCCCCTCCCTGTCTCTGTAACGCCCCTACACCCCCCTCCCTGTCTCTGTAACACACTACACCCCCTCCCTGTCTCTGTTACCCCCCTACACCCCCTCCCTGTCTCTGTAACCCCCCTACACCCCCTCCCTGTCTCTGTAACCCCCCTACAGCCCCTCCCTGTCTCTGTAACCCCCCTACACCCCCTCCCTGTCTCTGTAACCCCCTACACCCCCTCCCTATCTCTGTAACCCCACTACACCCCCTCCCTATCTCTGTAGCACCCCTACACCCCCTCCCTGTCTCTGTAACCCCCTACACCCCCTCCCTGTCTCTGTAACCCCCCTACACCCCCTCCCTGTCTCTCTAACCCCCTACACCCCCTCCCTGTCTCTGTAACCCCCTACACCCCCTCCCTGTCTCTGTAACCCCCCTACACCCCCTTCCTATCTCTGTAACCCCCCTACACCCCCTCCCTATCTCTGTAACCCCCTACACCCGCTCCCTATCTCTGTAACCCCCTACACCCCCTCCCTATCTCTGTAACCCCCCTACACCCCCTCCCTGTCTCTGTAACCCCCCTACACCCCCTTCCTATCTCTGTAACCCCCCTACACCCCCCTCCCTATCTCTGTAACCCCCTACACCCCCTCCCTACCTCTGTAACGCCCCTACACCCCCTACCTGTCTCTGTAACCCCCCTACACCCCCTCCCTATCTCTGTAACCCACTACACCCCCTCCCTATCTCTGTAACCCCGCTACACCCCCTCCCTATCTCTGTAACCCCCTACACCCCCTCCCTGTCTCTGTAACCTCCCTACACCCCCTCCCTGTCTCTGTAACCTCCCTACACCCCCTCCCTGTCTCTGTAACCCCCCTACACCCCCTCCCTGTCTCTGTAACCCTCCTACACCCCCTCCCTGTCTCTGTAACCCCCTACACCCCCTCCCTATCTCTGTAACCCACCGACACCCCCTTCCTATCTCTGTAACCCCCTACACCCCCTCCCTATCTCTGTAACCCCCCTATACCCCCTCCCTTTCTCTGTAACCCCCTACACCCCCTCCCTGTCTCTGTAACCCCCCTACACCCCCTCCCTAACTCTGTAACCCCCTACACCCCCTCCCTGTCTCTGTAACCCCCTACACCCCCTCCCTGTCTCTGTAACCCCCCTACACCCCCTCCCTATCTATGTAACCCCCCTACACCCCCTCCCTATCTCTGTAACCCACCGACACCCCCTCCCTCTCACTGTAACCCCCCTACACTCCCTCCCTATCTCTGTAACCCCCTACACCCCCTCCCTGTCTCTGTAACCCCCTACACCCCCTCCCTGTCTCTGTAACCCCCCTACGGCCCCTCCCTGTCTCTGTAACCCCCCTACACCCCCTCCCTGTCTCTGTAAACCCCCTTCACCCAATCCCTGTCTCTGTAACCCCCCTACACCCCCTCCCTGTCTCTGTAACCCCCTACACACCCCTCCCTTTCTCTGTAACCCCACTACACCCCCTCCCTATCTCTGTAACCCCCTACACCCCCTCCCTGTCTCTATAACCCGCCTACACCCCCTCTCTATCTCTGTAACCCCCCTACACCCCCTCCCTGTCTCTCTAACTCCCCTACACCCCCTCCCTGTCTCTCTAACCCCCTACACCCCCTCCCTGTCTCTGTAACCCCCTACACCCCCTCCCTGTCTCTGTAACCCCCCTTCACCCCCTTCCTATCTCTGTAACCCCCCTACACCCCCTCTCTATCTCTGTAACCCCCTACACCCCCTCCCTATCTCTGTAACCCCCTACACCCCCTCCCTGTCTCTGTAACCCCCCTACACCCCCTTCCTATCTCTGTAACCCCCCTACACCCCCTCCCTATCTCTGTAACCCCCTACACCCGCTCCCTATCTCTGTAACCCCCTACACCCCCTCCCTATCTCTGTAACCCCGCTACACCCCCTCCCTATCTCTGTAACCCCCTACACCCCCTCCCTGTCTCTGTAACCTCCCTACACCCCCTCCCTGTCTCTGTAACCTCCCTACACCCCCTCCCTGTCTCTGTAACCCCCCTACACCCCCTCCCTGTCTCTGTAACCCCCTACACCCCCTCCCTATCTCTGTAACCCACCGACACCCCCTTCCTATCTCTGTAACCCCCTACACCCCCTCCCTATCTCTGTAACCCCCCTATACCCCCTCCCTTTCTCTGTAACCCCCTACACCCCCTCCCTGTCTCTGTAACCCCCCTACACCCCCTCCCTATCTCTGTAACCCCCTACACCCCCTCCCTGTCTCTGTAACCCCCTACACCCCCTCCCTATCTCTGTAACCCCCTACACCCCCTCCCTATCTCTGTAACCCCCAACACCCCCTCCCTGTCTCTGTAACCCCCCTACGGCCCCTCCCTGTCTCTGTAACCCCCCTACACCACCTCCCTGTCTCTGTAAACCCCTACACCCAATCCCTGTCTCTGTAACCCCCCTACACCCCCTCCCTGTCTCTGTAACCCCCTACACACCCCTCCCTTTCTCTGTAACCCCACTACACCCCCTCTCTATCTCTGTAACCCCCTACACCCCCTCCCTGTCTCTATAACCCGCCTACACCCCCTCTCTATCTCTGTAACCCCCTACACCCCCTCCCTATCGCTGTAACCCCCCCCCCCCACACCCTCCCTGTCTCTGTAACCCCCCCTGCACCCCCTCCCTGTCTCTGTAACCCCACTACATCCCCTCCCTATCTCTGTAACGCCCCAACACCCCCTCCCTATCTCTGTAACCCCCCTACACCCCCTCCGTCTGTGTAAACCCCTACACCCCCTCCCTATCTCTGTAACCCCCCTACACCCCCTCCCTGTCTGTGTAACCCCCTACACCCCCTCCCTATCTCTGTAACCCCCTACACCCCCTCCCTATCTCTGTAACCCCCTACACCCCCTCCCTATCTCTCTAACCCCGCCTACACCCCCTCCCTATCTCTGTAACCGCCCGACACCCCCCTCCCTATCTCTCTAACCCCGCCTACACCCCCTCCCTATCTCTGTAACCCCCCTACACCCCCTCGCTGTCTCTGTAACCCCCCTACACCCCCTCCCTGTCTCTGTAACCCCCCTACTCCCCCTCCCTGTCTCTGTAACCCCCTACACCCCCTCCCTATCTCTGTAACCCCCCTACACCCCCTCCCTGTCTCTGTAACCCCCCTACTCCCCCTCCCTATCTCTGTAACCCCCGACACCCCCTCCCTGTCTCTGTAACCCCCTACACCCCCTCCCTGTCTCTGTAACCCCCTACACCCCCTCCCTATCTATGTAACCCCCCTACACCCCCTCCCTATCCCTGTAACCCCCCTACACCCCCTCCCTATCTATGTAACCCCCCTACACCCCCTCCCTATCTATGTAACCCCCCTACACCCCCTCCCTATCCCTGTAACCCCCCTACACCCCCTCCCTCTCTCTGTAACCCCCCTACACCCCCTCCCTATCTCTGTAACCCCCCTACACCCCCTCCCTCTCTCTGTAACCCCCTACACCCCCCCCTCCCTGTCTCTGTAACCCCCCTACACCCCCTCCCTGTCTCTGTAACCCCCCTACACCCCCTCTCTCTCTCGGTAACCCCCCTACACCCCCTCCCTGTCTCTGTACCCCCCTACACCCCCCTCCCTTACTCTGTAACGCCCTACACCCCCTCCCTGTCTCTGTAACCCCCCTACACCCCCTCCCTTACTCTGTAACGCCCTACACCCCCTCCCTGTCTCTGTAACCCCCCTACACCCCCTCCCTGTCTCTGTAACCCCCTACACCCCCTCCCTCTCTCTGTAACCCCCCTACACCCCCTGCCTGTCTCTGTAACCCCCCTACACCCCCTCCCTTTCTCTGTAACCCCACTACACCCCCTCTCTATCTCTGTAACCCCCTCCCTGTCTCTATAACCCCCCTACACCCCCTCTCTATCTCTGTAACCCCCCTACACCCCCTCCCTGTCTCTGTAACCCCCCTACACCCCTCCCTGTCTCTGTAACCCCCCTACACCCCCTCCCTGTCTCTGTAACCCCACTACACCCCCTCCCTATCTCTGTAACGCCCCTACACCCCCTCCCTATCTCTGTAACCCCCCTACACCCCCTCCCTGTCCGTGTAACCCCCTACACCCCCTCCCTATCTCTGTAACCCCCCTACACCCCCTCCCTGTCTGTGTAACCCCCTACACCCCCTCCCTATCTCTGTAACCTCCTCCCTGTCTCTGTAACCCCCCTACACCCGCTCCCTTTCTCCGTAACACCCTACACCCCCTCCCTATCTCTGTAACCCCCCTACACCCCCTCCCTGTCCCTCTAACCCCGCCTACACCCCCTCCCTGTCTCTGTAACCCCCCTACACCCCTCCCTGTCTCTGTAACCCCCCTACACCCCCACCCTGTCTCTGTAACCCCCCTACACCCCCTCCCTATCTCTGTAACCCCCTACACCCCCTCCCTGTCTCTGTAACCCCCCTACACCCCCTCCCTGGAACTCCCTACACCCCCTCCCTGTCTCTGTAACCCCCTACACCCCCTCCCTCTCTCTGTAACCCCCCTACACCCCCTCCCTGTCTCTGTCACCCGCAACACCCCCTCCCTGTCTCTGTAACCCCCTCCACCCCCTCCCTGTCTCTGTAACCCCCCTACACCCCCTCCCTGTCTCTGTAACCCCCAACACCCCCTCCCTGTCTCTGTAACCCCCCTACACCCCCTCCCTGTCTCTGTAACCCCCAACACCCCCTCCCTGTCTCTGTAACCCCCTCCACCCCCTCCCTGTCTCTGTAACCCCCCTACACCCCCTCCGTCCATCTGTAACCCCCCGACACTCCCTCCCTGGAACCCCCTAAACCCCCTCCCTATCTATGTAACCCCCCTACACCACCTCCCTATCTCTGTAAACCCCCTACACCCCCTCCCTGTGTCTGTAACCACCCTACACCCCCTCCGTCCATCTGTAACCCCCCTACACCCCCTCCCTGTCTCTGTAACCCCCTACACCCCCTCCCTATCTCTGTAACCCCCTACACCCACTCCCTCTCTCTGTAACCCCCCTACACCCCCTCCCTATCTCTGTAACCCCCTACACCCCCTCCCTATCTCTGTAACCCCCTACACCCCCTCCCTATCTCTGTAACCCCCCTACACCCCCTCCCTGTCTCTGTAACCCCCCTACACCCCCTCCCTATCTCTGTAACCCCCCACACCCCCTCCCAATCTCTGTAACCCCCCTACACCCCCTCCCTATCTCTGTAAACCCCACTACACCCCCTCCCTATCTCTGTAACCCCCCTACACCCCCTCCGTGTCTCTGTAAACCCCTACACCCCCTCCCTATCTCTGTAACCCCCTACACCCCCTCCCTATCTCTGTAACGCCCCCACAACCCCTCCCGATCTCTGTAACGCCCCCACACCCTCTCCCTATCTCTGTAACCCTCCTACACCCCCTCCCTATCTCTGTCACCCCCCTACACCCCCTCCCTGTGTCTGTAACCCCCCTACACCCCCTCCCTGTCTCTGTAACGCCCCTACACCCCCTCCCTATCTCTGTAACCCCCCTACACCCCCTCCCTGTCTCTGTAACCCCCTACACCCCCTTCCTGTCTCTGTAAACGCTCTACACCCCCTCCCTCTCTCTGTAAACCCCTTACACCCCCTCCCTGTCTCTGTAACGCCCCTACACCCCCCTCCCTGTCTCTGTAACACACTACACCCCCTCCCTGTCTCTGTTACCCCCCTACACCCCCTCCCTGTCTCTGTAACCCCCCTACACCCCCTCCCTATCTCTGTAACCCCCCTGCACCCCCTCCCTGTCTCTGTAGCCCCCCAACACCCCCTCCCTATCTCTGTAACCCCCCTACCCCCCCTCCCTGTCTGTGTAACCCCCCTTCACCCCCTCCCTATCTCTGTAACCCCCTACACCCCCTCCCTATCTCTATAACCCCCCTACACCCCCTCCCTATCTCTGTCACCCCCCTACACCCCCTCCCTATCTCTGTCACCCCCCTACACCCCCTCCCTATCTCTGTAACCCCCCTACACCCGCTCCCTATCTCTGTAAACCCCCTACACCCCCTCCCTATCTCTATAACCCCCTTACACCCCCTCCCTATCTCTATAACCCCCCTACACCCCCTCCCTATCTCTATAACCCCCCTACACCCCCGCCCTATATCTGTCCCCCCCTACACCCCCTCCCTGTCTCTGTAACCCCCGACACCCTCTCCCTATCTCTGTTAACCCCCTACACCCCTCCCTATCTCTGTAACCCCCCTACACCCCCTCCCTATCTCTGTAACCCCCCTACACCCCCTCCCTATCTCTGTAACCCCCTACACCCCCTCCCAATCTCTGTCACCCCCCGACAGCCCCTCCCTGTCTCTGTAACCCCCTACACCCCCTCCCTGTCTCTGTAACACCCCTACACCCCCTCCCTCTCTCTGTAACCCCCTTACACCCCCTCCCTGTCTCTACAAACCCCCTACACCCCCTCCCTGTGTCTGTAACCCCCCTACACCCCCTCCCTCTCTCTGTAAACCCCCTACACCCCCTCCCTGTCTTTGTAGCCCCCCAACAACCCCTCCCTGTCTCTGTAACCCCCCCCAACACCCCCTCCCTATCTCTGTAACCCCCCTACACCCCCTCCCTGTCTGTGTAACCCCCCCTCCCTATCTCTGTAACCCTACACCCCTCCCTATCTATGTAACCCCCCTACACCCCCTCCCTGTCTCTGTAGCCCCCCAACAACCCCTCCCTGTCTCTGTAACCCCCCCCTACACCCCCTCCCTATCTCTGTAACCCCCCCCTACACCCCCTCCCGATCTCTGTAACCCCCCTACACCCCCGACCTGTCTCTGTAACCCTCCTACACCCCCTCCCTGTCTCCGTAACCCCCCTACACCCCCTCCCTGTCTCTGTAACCCCCCTACACCCCCTCCCTGTCTCTGTAACCCCCCTACACCCCCTTCCTATCTCTCTAACCCCCTACACCCCCTCCCTATCTATGTAACCCCCCTACACCCCCTCCCTGTCTCTGGATTCCCCCAACACCCCCTCCCTGTCTCTGTAACACCCTCTACACCCCCTCCCTATCTATGTAACCCCCTACACCCCCTCCCTCTCACTGTAACCCCCCTATACTCCCTCCCTATCTCTGTAACCCCCTACACCCCCTCCGTCTCTGTAACTCCCCTACACCCCTTCCGTGTCTCTGTAACCCCCCTACACCCCCTCCCTGTCTCTGTAACCCCCCTACACCCCCTCCCTATCTCTGTAACCCTCTACACTCCCTCCCTGTCTCTGTAACCCCACTACACCCCCTCCCTCTGTCTCTAACCCCCCTACACCCCCTCCCTGTCTGTGTAACCCCCTACACCCCCTCCCTGTCTCTGTAACCCATCTACACCCCCTCCCTCTCTCTGTAACCCCCTTACACCCCCTCCCTGTCTCTACAAACCCCCTACACCCCCTCCCTGTGTCTGTAACCCCCCTACACCCCCTCCCTCTCTCTGTAAACCCCTTACACCCCCTCCCTGTCTCTGTAACCCCCCTACACCCCTTCCCTATCTCTGTAACCCCCCAACACCCCCCTCCCTATCTCTGTAACGCCCTACACCCCCTTCCTGTCTCTGTAAACCCCCTACACCCCCTCCCTCTCTCTGTAAACCCCTTACACCCCCTCCCTGTCTCTGTAACGCCCCTACACCCCCCTCCCTGTCTCTGTAACACACTACACCCCCGCCCTGTCTCTGTAACCCCCCTACAACCCCTCCCTGTCTCTGTAACCCCTCTAAACCCCCTCCCTGTCTCAGTAACCCCCCTACAGCCCCTCCCTATCTATGTAACCCCCCTACACCCCCTCACTGTCTCTGTAGCCCCCCAACACCCCCTCCCTATCTCTGTAACCCCCCTACACCCCCTCCCTGTCTGTGTAACCCCCCCTCCCTATCTCTGTAACCCTACACCCCTCCCTATCTATGTAACCCCCCTACACCCCCTCCCTGTCTCTGTAGCCCCCCAACAACCCCTCCCTGTCTCTGTAACCCCCCCCTACACCCCCTCCCTATCTCTGTAACCCCCTACACCCCCTCCCTGTCTCTGTAACCTCCCTACACCCCCTCCCTGTCTCTGTAACCTCCCTACACCCCCTCCCTGTCTCTGTAACCCCCCTACACCCCCTCCCTGTCTCTGTAACCCCCCTACACCCCCTCCCTGTCTCTGTAACCCCCTACACCCCCTCCCTATCTCTGTAACCCACCGACACCCCCTTCCTATCTCTGTAACCCCCTACACCCCCTCCCTATCTCTGTAACCCCCCTATACCCCCTCCCTTTCTCTGTAACCCCCTACACCCCCTCCCTGTCTCTGTAACCCCCCTACACCCCCTCCCTAACTCTGTAACCCCCTACACCCCCTCCCTGTCTCTGTAACCCCCTACACCCCCTCCCTGTCTCTGTAACCCCCCTACACCCCCTCCCTATCTCTGTAACCCACCGACACCCCCTCCCTCTCACTGTAACCCCCCTACACTCCCTCCCTATCTCTGTAACCCCCTACACCCCCTCCCTGTCTCTGTAACCCCCTACACCCCCTCCCTGTCTCTGTAACCCCCCTACGGCCCCTCCCTGTCTCTGTAACCCCCCTACACCCCCTCCCTGTCTCTGTAAACCCCCTTCACCCAATCCCTGTCTCTGTAACCCCCCTACACCCCCTCCCTGTCTCTGTAACCCCCTACACACCCCTCCCTTTCTCTGTAACCCCACTACACCCCCTCTCTATCTCTGTAACCCCCTACACCCCCTCCCTGTCTCTATAACCCGCCTACACCCCCTCTCTATCTCTGTAACCCCCCTACACCCCCTCCCTGTCTCTCTAACCCCCCTACACCCCCTCCCTGTCTCTCTAACCCCCTACACCCCCTCCCTGTCTCTGTAACCCCCTACACCCCCTCCCTGTCTCTGTAAACCCCCTTCACCCCCTTCCTATCTCTGTAACCCCCCTACACCCCCTCCCTATCTCTGTAACCCCCTACACCCGCTCCCTATCTCTGTAACCCCCTACACCCCCTCCCTATCTCTGTAACCCCCTACACCCCCTCCCTGTCTCTGTAACCCCCCTACACCCCCTTCCTATCTCTGTAACCCCCCTACACCCCCTCCCTATCTCTGTAACCCCCTACACCCGCTCCCTATCCCTGTAACCCCCTACACCCCCTCCCTATCTCTGTAACCCCGCTACACCCCCTCCCTATCTCTGTAACCCCCTACACCCCCTCCCTGTCTCTGTAACCTCCCTACACCCCCTCCCTGTCTCTGTAACCCCCTACACCCCCTCCCTATCTCTGTAACCCACCGACACCCCCTTCCTATCTCTGTAACCCCCTACACCCCCTCCCTATCTCTGTAACCCCCCTATACCCCCTCCCTTTCTCTGTAACCCCCTACACCCCCTCCCTGTCTCTGTAACCCCCCTACACCCCCTCCCTATCTCTGTAACCCCCTACACCCCCTCCCTGTCTCTGTAACCCCCTACACCCCCTCCCTGTCTCTGTAACCCCCCTACACCCCCTCCCTCTCACTGTAACCCCCCTACACCCCCTCCCTCTCACTGTAACCCCCCTACACCCCCTCCCTATCTCTGTAACCCCCTACACACCCCTCCCTGTCTCTGTAACCCCCCTACGGCCCCTCCCTGTCTCTGTAACCCCCCTACACCACCTCCCTGTCTCTGTAAACCCCTACACCCAATCCCTGTCTCTGTAACCCCCCTACACCCCCTCCCTGTCTCTGTAACCCCCTACACACCCCTCCCTTTCTCTGTAACCCCACTACACCCCCTCCCTGTCTCTATAACCCGCCTACACCCCCTCTCTATCTCTGTAACCCCCTACACCCCCTCCCTATCGCTGTAACCCCCCCCCCCACACCCTCCCTGTCTCTGTAACCCCCCCTGCACCCCCTCCCTGTCTCTGTAACCCCACTACATCCCCTCCCTATCTCTGTAACGCCCCAACACCCCCTCCCTATCTCTGTAACCCCCCTACACCCCCTCCGTCTGTGTAAACCCCTACACCCCCTCCCTATCTCTGTAACCCCCCTACACCCCCTCCCTGTCTGTGTAACCCCCTACACCCCCTCCCTATCTCTGTAACCCCCTACACCCCCTCCCTATCTCTGTAACCCCCTACACCCCCTCCCTATCTCTCTAACCCCGCCTACACCCCCTCCCTATCTCTGTAACCGCCCGACACCCCCTCCCTATCTCTCTAACCCCGCCTACACCCCCTCCCTATCTCTGTAACCCCCCTACACCCCCTCGCTGTCTCTGTAACCCCCCTACACCCCCTCCCTGTCTCTGTAACCCCCCTACTCCCCCTCCCTGTCTCTGTAACCCCCTACACCCCCTCCCTATCTCTGTAACCCCCCTACACCCCCTCCCTGTCTCTGTAACCCCCCTACTCCCCCTCCCTATCTCTGTAACCCCCGACACCCCCTCCCTGTCTCTGTAACCCCCTACACCCCCTCCCTGTCTCTGTAACCCCCTACACCCCCTCCCTATCTATGTAACCCCCCTACACCCCCTCCCTATCCCTGTAACCCCCCTACACCCCCTCCCTGTCTCTGTAACCCCCTACACCCCCTCCCTGTCTCTGTAACCCCCTACACCCCCTCCCTGTCTCTGTAACCCCCTACACCCCCTCCCTATCTCTGTAACCCCCTACACCCCCTCCCTCTCTCTGTAACCCCCCTACACCCCCTCCCTATCTCTGTAACCCCCCTACACCCCCTCCCTCTCTCTGTAACCCCCTACACCCCCCCCCTCCCTGTCTCTGTAACCCCCCTACACCCCCTCCCTGTCTCTGTAACCCCCCTACACCCCCTCTCTCTCTCGGTAACCCCCCTACACCCCCTCCCTGTCTCTGTACCCCCCTACACCCCCTCCCTTACTCTGTAACGCCCTACACCCCCTCCCTGTCTCTGTAACCCCCCTACACCCCCTCCCTTACTCTGTAACGCCCTACACCCCCTCCCTGTCTCTGTAACCCCCCTACACCCCCTCCCTGTCTCTGTAACCCCCTACACCCCCTCCCTCTCTCTGTAACCCCCCTACACCCCCTGCCTGTCTCTGTAACCCCCCTACACCCCCTCCCTTTCTCTGTAACCCCACTACACCCCCTCTCTATCTCTGTAACCCCCTCCCTGTCTCTATAACCCCCCTACACCCCCTCTCTATCTCTGTAACCCCCCTACACCCCCTCCCTGTCTCTGTAACCCCCCTACACCCCTCCCTGTCTCTGTAACCCCACTACACCCCCTCCCTATCTCTGTAACGCCCCTACACCCCCTCCCTATCTCTGTAACCCCCCTACACCCCCTCCCTGTCCGTGTAACCCCCTACACCCCCTCCCTATCTCTGTAACCCCCCTACACCCCCTCCCTGTCTGTGTAACCCCCTACACCCCCTCCCTATGTCTGTAACCCCCTACACCCCCTCCCTGTCTCTGTAACCCCCCTACACCCGCTCCCTTTCTCCGTAACACCCTACACCCCCTCCCTATCTCTGTAACCCCCCTACACCCCCTCCCTGTCCCTCTAACCCCGCCTACACCCCCTCCCTGTCTCTGTAACCCCCCTACACCCCTCCCTGTCTCTGTAACCCCCCTACACCCCCACCCTGTCTCTGTAACCCCCCTACACCCCCTCCCTATCTCTGTAACCCCCTACACCCCCTCCCTGTCTCTGTAACCCCCCTACACCCCCTCCCTGTCTCTGTAACCCGCTACACACCCTCCCTGGCTCTGTAACCCCCCTACACCCCCTCCCTGTCTCTGTAACCCCCCTACACCCCCTCCCTGTCTCTGTAACCCCCCTACTCCCCCTCCCTGTCTCTGTAACCCCCTACACCCCCTCCCTATCTCTGTAACCCCCCTACACCCCCTCCCTGTCTCTGTAACCCCCGACACCCCCTCCCTATCTATGTAACCCCCCTACACCCCCTCCGTCCATCTGTAACCCCCCGACACCCCCTCCCTGGAACTCCCTACACCCCCTCCCTGTCTCTGTAACCCCCTACACCCCCTCCCTCTCTCTGTAACCCCCCTACACCCCCTCCCTGTCTCTGTCACCCGCAACACCCCCTCCCTGTCTCTGTAACCCCCTCCACCCCCTCCCTGTCTCTGTAACCCCCCTACACCCCCTCCCTGTCTCTGTAACCCCCCTACACCCCCTCCCTGTCTCTGTAACCCCCCTACACCCCCTCCCTGTCTCTGTAACCCCCTACACCCCCTCCCTGTCTCTGTAACCCCCCTACACCCCCTCCCTGTCTCTGTAACCCCCAACACCCCCTCCCTGTCTCTGTAACCCCCCTACACCCCCTCCCTGTCTCTGTAACCCCCAACACCCCCTCCCTGTCTCTGTAACCCCCTCCACCCCCTCCCTGTCTCTGTAACCCCCCTACACCCCCTCCGTCCATCTGTAACCCCCCGACACTCCCTCCCTGGAACCCCCTAAACCCCCTCCCTATCTATGTAACCCCCCTACACCACCTCCCTATCTCTGTAAACCCCCTACACCCCCTCCCTGTCTCTGTAACCTCCCTACACCCCCTCCCTGTCCCTGTAACCCCCTACACCCCCTCCCTATCTCTGTAACCCCCTACACCCGCTCCCTATCTCTGTAACCCCCTTCACCCCCTCCCTATCTCTGTAACCCCCTACACCCCCTCCCTCCCTGTGTAACCCCCCTACACCCCCTCCCTGTCTCTGTAACCCCCCTACACCCCCTCCCTGTCTCTGTAACCCCCCTACACCCCCTCCCAATCTCTGTAACCCCCCTACACCCCCTCCCTATCTCTGTAAACCCCACTACACCCCCTATCTCTGTAACCGCCTACACCCCCTCCCTATCTCTGTAACCCCCCTACACCCCCTCCGTGTCTCTGTAAACCCCGACACCCCCTCCCTATCTCTGTAACCCCCTACACCCCCCTCCCTGTCTCTGTAACACCCTACACCCCCTCCCTATCTCTGTAACGCCCCCACAACCCCTCCCGATCTCTGTAACGCCCCCACACCCCCTCCCTATCTCTGTAACCCTCCTACACCCCCTCCCTATCTCTGTCACCCCCCTACACCCCCTCCCTGTGTCTGTAACCCCCCTACACCCCCTCCCTATCTCTGTAAACCCCTTACACCCCCTCCCTGTCTCTGTAACGCCCCTACACCCCCTCCCTATCTCTGTAACCCCCCTACACCCCCTCCCTGTCTCTGTAACCCCCTACACCCCCTTCCTGTCTCTGTAAACGCTCTACACCCCCTCCCTCTCTCTGTAAACCCCTTACACCCCCTCCCTGTCTCTGTAACGCCCCTACACCCCCCTCCCTGTCTCTGTAACACACTACACCCCCGCCCTGTCTCTGTTACCCCCCTACACCCCCTCCCTGTCTCTGTAACCCCCCTACACCCCCTCCCTATCTCTGTAACCCCCCTGCACCCCCTCCCTGTCTCTGTAGCCCCCCAACACCCCCTCCCTATCTCTGTAACCCCCCTACCCCCCCTCCCTGTCTGTGTAACCCCCCTTCACCCCCTCCCTATCTCTGTAACCCCCTACACCCCCTCCCTATCTCTATAACCCCCCTACACCCCCTCCCTATCTCTGTCACCCCCCTACACCCCCTCCCTATCTCTGTCACCCCCCTACACCCCCTCCCTATCTCTGTAACCCCCCTACACCCGCTCCCTATCTCTGTAAACCCCCTACACCCCCTCCCTATCTCTATAACCCCCTTACACCCCCTCCCTATCTCTATAACCCCCCTACACCCCCTCCCTATCTCTATAACCCCCCTACACCCCCGCCCTATATCTGTCCCCCCCTACACCCCCTCCCTGTCTCTGTAACCCCCGACACCCTCTCCCTATCTCTGTTAACCCCCTACACCCCTCCCTATCTCTGTAACCCCCCTACACCCCCTCCCTATCTCTGTAACCCCCCTACACCCCCTCCCTATCTCTGTCACCCCCCTACAGCCCCTCCCTGACTCTGTAACCCCCTACACCCCCTCCCTGTCTCTGTAACCCCCCTACACCCCCTCCCTGTCTCTGTAACCCCCCTACACCCCCTCCCTCTCTCTGTAACCCCCTTACACCCCCTCCCTGTCTCTACAAACCCCCTACACCCCCTCCCTGTGTCTGTAACCCCCCTACACCCCCTCCCTCTCTCTGTAAACCCCTTACACCCCCTCCCTGTCTCTGTAACCACTACACCCCCTCCCTATCTCTGTAACCCCCCTACACCCCCTCCCTATCTCTGTAACGCCCTACACCCCCTTCCTGTCTCTGTAAACCCCCTACACCCCCTCCCTCTCTCTGTAAACCCCCTACACCCCCTCCCTCTCTCTGTAAACCCCCTACACCCCCGCCCTGTCTCTGTAACCCCCCTACACCCCCTCCCTGTCTCTGTAACCCCCCCCTACACCCCCTCCCTATCTCTGTAACCCCCCCCTACACCCCCTCCCGATCTCTGTAACCCCCCTACACCCCCTCCCTATCTCTGTAACCCCCCTACACCCCCTCCCTATCTCTGTAACGCCCCCACACCCCCTCCCTATCTCTGTCACCCCCCTACAGCCCCTCCCTGACTCTGTAACCCCCTACACCCCCTCCCTGTCTCTGTAACCCCCCTACACCCCCTCCCTCTCTCTGTAACCCCCTACACCCCCTCCCTGTCTCTGTAACCCCCCTACACCACCTCTCTTTCTCTGTAACCCCCTACACCCCCTCCCTATCTCTGTAACCCCCCTACACCCCCTCCCTCTCTCTGTAAACCCCTTACACCCCCTCCCTGTCTCTGCAACGCCCCTACACCCCCCTCCCTGTCTCTGTAACCCCCTGCAACCCCTCCCTCTCTCTGTAACCCCCCTACACCCCCCTCCCTGTCTCTGTAACCCACTACACCCCCACCCTGTCTCTGTAACCCCCCTACACCCCCTTCCTGTGTCTGTAACCCCCCTACACCCCCTTCCTGTGTCTGTAACCCCCCTACACCCTCTCCCTATCCCTGTAACCCCCTACACCCCCTCCCTATCTCTGTAACCCCCCTACACCCACTCCCTATCTCTGTAACGCCCTACACCCCCTCCCTGTCTCTGTAACCCCCTACACCCCCTCCCTATCTCTGTAACCCCCCTACACCCCCACCCTATCTCTGTAACCCCCTACACCCCCTCCCTATCTCTGTAACCCCCCTACACCCCCACCCTATCTGTAACCCCCCTGCACCCCCTATCTCTGTAACCCCCCTACAGCCCCTCCCTGTCTCTGTAACCCCCCTACACCCCCTCCCTATCTATGTAACCCCCCTACACCCCCTCCCTGTCTGTGTAACCCCCTCTCCCTGTCTGTGTAACCCCCTACACCCCCTCCCTGTCTTTGTAGCCCCCCAACAACCCCTCCCTGTCTCTGTAACCCCCCCCTACACCCCCTCCCTATCTCTGTAACCACCCTACTCCCCCTCCCTATCTCTGTAACCCCCTACACCCCCCTCCCTGTCTCTGTAACCCTCCTACACCCCCTCCATCCATCTGTAACCCCCCTACACCCCCTCCCTATCTCTGTAACCACCCTACACCCCCTCCCTATCTCTGTAACGCCCTACACACCCTCCCTGTCTCTGTAGCCCCCCAACACCCCCTCCCTATCTCTGTAACCCCCCTACCCCCCCTCCCTGTCTGTGTAACCCCCCTTCACCCCCTCCCTATCTCTGTAACCCCCTACACCCCCTCCCTATCTCTGTAACCCCCCTACACCCCCTCCCTATCTCTGTCACCCCCCTACACCCCCTCCCTATCTCTGTCACCCCCCTACACCCCCTCCCTATCTCTGTCACCCCCCTACACCCCCTCCCTATCTCTGTCACCCCCCTACACCCGCTCCCTATCTCTGTAACCCCCCTACACCCCCTCCCTATCTCTATAACCCCCTTACACACCCTCCCTATCTGTATAACCCCCCTACACCCCCGCCCTATATCTGTCCCCCCCTACACCCCCTCCCTGTCTCTGTTAACCCCCTACACCCCTCCCTATCTCTGTAACCCCCCTACACCCCCTCCCTATCTCTGTAACCCCCCTACACCCCCTCCCTATCTCTGTAACCCCCTACACCCCCTCCCAATCTCTGTCACCCCCCTACAGCCCCTCCCTGTCTCTGTAACCCCCTACACCCCCTCCCTGTCTCTGTAACACCCCTACACCCCCTCCCTCTCTCTGTAACCCCCTTACACCCCCTCCCTCTCTCTGTAACCCCCTTACACCCCCTCCCTGTCTCTACAAACCCCCTACACCCCCTCCCTGTGTCTGTAACCCCCCTACACCCCCTCCCTCTCTCTGTAAACCCCCTACACCCCCTCCCTGTCTTTGTAGCCCCCCAACAACCCCTCCCTGTCACTGTAACCCCCCCCAACACCCCCTCCCTATCTCTGTAACCCCCCTACACCCCCTCCCTGTCTGTGTAACCCCCCCTCCCTATCTCTGTAACCCTACACCCCTCCCTATCTATGTAACCCCCCTACACCCCCTCCCTGTCTCTGTAGCCCCCCAACAACCCCTCCCTGTCTCTGTAACCCCCCCCTACACCCCCTCCCTATCTCTGTAACCCCCCCCTACACCCCCTCCCGATCTCTGTAACCCCCCTACACCCCCGACCTGTCTCTGTAACCCTCCTACACCCCCTCCCTGTCTCCGTAACCCCCCTACACCCCCTCCCTGTCTCTGTAACCCCCCTACACCCCCTCCCTGTCTCTGTAACCCCCCTACACCCCCTTCCTATCTCTCTAACCCCCTACACCCCCTCCCTATCTATGTAACCCCCCTACACCCCCTCCCTGTCTCTGGATTCCCCCAACACCCCCTCCCTGTCTCTGTAACACCCTCTACACCCCCTCCCTATCTATGTAACCCCCTACACCCCCTCCCTCTCACTGTAACCCCCCTATACTCCCTCCCTATCTCTGTAACCCCCTACACCCCCTCCGTCTCTGTAACTCCCCTACACCCCTTCCGTGTCTCTGTAACCCCCCTACACCCCCTCCCTGTCTCTGTAACCCCCCGACACCCCCTCCCTATCTCTGTAACCCTCTACACTCCCTCCCTGTCTCTGTAACCCCACTACACCCCCTCCCTCTGTCTCTAACCCCCCTACACCCCCTCCCTGTCTGTGTAACCCCCTACACCCCCTCCCTGTCTCTGTAACCCATCTACACCCCCTCCCTCTCTCTGTAACCCCCTTACACCCCCTCCCTGTCTCTACAAACCCCCTACACCCCCTCCCTGTGTCTGTAACCCCCCTACACCCCCTCCCTCTCTCTGTAAACCCCTTACACCCCCTCCCTGTCTCTGTAACCCCCCTACACCCCCTCCCTATCTCTGTAACGCCCTACACCCCCTTCCTGTCTCTGTAAACGCCCTACACCCCCTTCCTGTCTCTGTAAACCCCCTACACTCCCTCCCTCTCTCTGTAAACCCCTTACACCCCCTCCCTGTCTCTGTAACGCCCCTACACCCCCCTCCCTGTCTCTGTAACACACTACACCCCCGCCCTGTCTCTGTAACCCCCCTACACCCCCTCCCTGTCTCTGTAACCCCTCTAAACCCCCTCCCTGTCTCAGTAACCCCCCTACAGCCCCTCCCTATCTATGTAACCCCCCTACACACCCTCACTGTCTCTGTAGCCCCCCAACACCCCCTCCCTATCTCTGTAACCCCCCTACACCCCCTCCCTGTCTGTGTAACCCCCCCTCCCTATCTCTGTAACCCTACACCCCTCCCTATCTATGTAACCCCCCTACACCCCCTCCCTGTCTCTGTAGCCCCCCAACAACCCCTCCCTGTCTCTGTAACCCCCCCCTACACCCCCTCCCTATCTCTGTAACCCCCCCCTACACCCCCTCCCGATCTCTGTAACCCCCCTACACCCCCGACCTGTCTCTGTAACCCTCCTACACCCCCTCCCTGTCTCCGTAACCCCCCTACACCCCCTCCCTGTCTCTGTAACCCCCCTACACCCCCTCCCTGTCTCTGTAACCCCCCTACACCCCCTTCCTATCTCTCTAACCCCCTACACCCCCTCCCTATCTATGTAACCCCCCTACACCCCCTCCCTGTCTCTGGATTCCCCCAACACCCCCTCCCTGTCTCTGTAACACCCTCTACACCCCCTCCCTATCTATGTAACCCCCTACACCCCCTCCCTCTCACTGTAACCCCCCTATACTCCCTCCCTATCTCTGTAACCCCCTACACCCCCTCCGTCTCTGTAACTCCCCTACACCCCTTCCGTGTCTCTGTAACCCCCCTACACCCCCTCCCTGTCTCTGTAACCCCCTACACCCCCTCCCTATCTCTGTAACCCCCTACACCCCCTCCCTGTCTCTGTAACCCCCCGACACCCCCTCCCTATCTCTGTAACCCTCTACACTCCCTCCCTGTCTCTGTAACCCCACTACACCCCCTCCCTCTGTCTCTAACCCCCCTACACCCCCTCCCTGTCTGTGTAACCCCCTACACCCACTCCCTGTCTCTGTAACCCCGACAGCCCCTCCCTATCTCTGTAACCCCCTACACCCCCTCCCTGTCTCTGGATCCCCCCTACACCCCCTCCCTGTCTCTGTAACCCCCCGACACCCCCTCCCTATCTCTGTAACCCCCTACACCCCCTCCCTCTCACTGTAACCCCCCGACACTCCCTCCCTGTCTCTGTAACCCCCTACTCCCCCTCCCCATCTCCGTAACCCCCCAACACCCTCTCCCTATCTCTGTAACCCCCCTACACCCCCTCCCTATCTCTGTAAACCCCCTACACCCCCTCCCTGTCTCTGTAACCCCCCTACACCCCCTCCCTATCTCTGTAACCCCCAACACCCTCTCCCTGTCTCTGTAACCCCCCTACACCCCCTCCCTATCTCTGTAACCCCCCTCCACCCCCTCCCTGTCTCTGTAACCCCCCTACACCCCCTCCCTGTCTTTGTAACCCCCCTACACCCCCTCCCTGTCTCTGTAACCCCCTACACCCTCTCCCTGTCTCTGTAACCCCCCTACACCCCCTCCCTGTCTCTGTAACCCCCCTACACCCCCTCCCTGTCTTTGTAAACCCCCTACACCCCCTCCCTGTCTCTGTAACCCCCCTACACCCCCTCCCTGTCTCTGTAACCCCCCTACACCCCCTCCCTATCTCTGTCACCACCTACACCCCCTCCCTATCTCTGTAACCCCCCACACCTCCTCCTTGTCTCTCTCACCCAGGGGAGAGACCGGCAAACTGCGCACGGTGCTCCGAGGGGGAGAGACCGGGGAACAGCGCACGGTGCTCCGAGGGGGAAGAGACCGGGGAACTGGGCACAGTGCTCCGAGTGAACGAGGGGGAGAGACCGGGGAACTGGGCACGGTGCTCCGAGTGACCGAGGAAAGAGACCGGGGAACTGTGCACGGTGCTCCGAGTGTCCGAGGGGGAGAGACCGGGGAACTGGGCACGGTGCTCCGAGGGGAGAGACCGGGGAACTGGGCACGGTGCTCCGAGGGGGAGAGACCGGGGAACTGGGCACGGTGCTCCGAGGGGAGAGACCGGGGAACTGGGCACGGTGCTCCGAGGGGGAGAGACCGGGGAACTGGGCACGGTGCCCCGAGGGGGAGAGACCGGGGAACTGGGCACGGTGCTCCGAGGGGGAGAGACCGGGGAACTGGGCACGGTGCTCCGAGGGGGAGAGACCGGGGAACTGGGCACGGTGCCCCGAGGGGGAGAGACCGGGGAACTGGGCACGGTGCCCCGAGGGGGAGAGAGAGACCGGGGAACTGGGCACGGTGCTCCGAGGGGAGAGAGACCGGGGAACTGGGCACGGTGCTCCGAGGGGGAGAGACCGGGGAACTGTGCACGGTGCTTCGAGGGGAGAGACTGGGGAACTGGACACGGTGCTCCGAGGGGGAAGAGACCGGGGAACTGGGCACGGTGCTTCGAGGGGAGAGACCGGGGAACTGCGCACGGTGCTCCGAGGGGAGAGACCGGGGAACTGGGCACGGTGCTCCGAGGGGAGAGACCGGGGAACTGCGCACGGTGCTCCGAGGGGAGAGACCGGGGAACTGGGCACAGTGCTCCGAGGGGAGAGACCGGGGAACTGCGCACGGTGCTCCGAGGGGAGAGAGACCGGGGAATTGCGCAAGGTGCTCCGAGTGACCGAGGGGAGAGACCGGGGAACTGCGCACGGTGCTCCGAGGGGAGAGACCGGGAACTGCGCACGGTGCTCCGAGTGACTGAGGGGAGAGACCGGGGAACTGGGCACGGTGCTCCGAGTGACCGAGGGGGAGAGACCTGGGAACTGGGCACGGTGCTCCGAGTGACTGAGGGGGAGAGACCGGGGAACTGTGCACGGTGCTCCGAGGGGAGAGACCGGGGAACTGCGCACGGTGCTCCGAGTGACCGAGGGGAGAGATCGGGGAACTGGGCACGGTGCTCCGAGGGGAGAGACCGGGGAACTGGACACGGTGCTCCGAGTGACCGAGGGGAGAGACCGGGGAACTGGGCACGGTGCTCCGAGGGGAGAGACCGGGGAACTGCGCACGGTGCTCCGAGGGGGAGAGACCGGGGAACTGGGCACGGTGCTCCGAGGGGGAGAGAGACCGGGGAACTGGGCACGGTGCTCCGAGGGGAGAGACCGGGGAACTGGGCACGGTGCTCCGAGGGGAGAGACCTGGGAACTGCGCACGGTGCTCCGAGTGACCGAGGGGAGAGATCGGGGAACTGGGCACGGTGCTCCGAGGGGAGAGACCGGGGAACTGGACACGGTGCTCCGAGTGACCGAGGGGAGAGACCGGGGAACTGGGCACGGTGCTCCGAGTGACCGAGGGGAGAGAGACCGGGGAACTGGGCACGGTGCTCCGAGGGGAGAGACCGGGGAACTGGGCACGGTGCTCCGAGGGGAGAGACCGGGGAACTGTGCACGGTGCTCCGAGGGGAGAGACCGGGGAACTGCGCACGGTGCTCCGAGGGGAGAGACTGGGGAACTGGGCACGGTGCTCCGAGGGGAGAGAGACCGGGGAACTGGGCATGGTGCTCCGAGGGGGAGAGACCGGGGAACTGGGCACGGTGCTCCGAGGGGGAGAGACCGGGGAACTGGGCACGGTGCTCCGAGTGACCGAGGGGAGAGACCGGGGAACTGCGCACGGTGCTCCGAGGGGAGAGACCGGGGAACTGGACACGGTGCTCCGAGTGACCGAGGGGAGAGACCGGGGAACTGGGCACGGTGCTCCGAGTGACCGAGGGGAGAGAGACCGGGGAACTGGGCACGGTGCTCCGAGGGGAGAGACCGGGGAACTGGGCACGGTGCTCCGAGGGGAGAGACCGGGGAACTGTGCACGGTGCTCCGAGGGGAGAGACCGGGGAACTGCGCACGGTGCTCCGAGGGGAGAGACTGGGGAACTGGGCACGGTGCTCCGAGGGGAGAGAGACCGGGGAACTGGGCATGGTGCTCCGAGGGGGAGAGACCGGGGAACTGGGCACGGTGCTCCGAGGGGGAGAGACCGGGGAACTGGGCACGGTGCTCCGAGTGACCGAGGGGAGAGACCGGGGAACTGCGCACGGTGCTCCGAGGGGAGAGACCGGGGAACTGTGCACGGTGCTCCGAGGGGAGAGACCGGGAACTGCGCACGGTGCTCCGAGTGACTGAGGGGAGAGACCGGGGAACTGGGCACGGTGCTCCGAGTGACCGAGGGGGAGAGACCTGGGAACTGGGCACGGTGCTCCGAGGGGGAGAGACCGGGGAACTGTGCACGGTGCTCCGAGGGGAGAGAGACCGGGGAACTGGGCACGGTGCTCCGAGGGGAGAGAGACCGGGGAACTGGGCACGGTGCTCCGAGTGACCGAGGGGGAGAGACCGGGGAACTGGGCACGGTGCTCCGAGTGACTGAGGGGGAGAGACCGGGGAACTGTGCACGGTGCTCCGAGGGGAGAGACCGGGGAACTGCGCACGGTGCTCCGAGGGGAGAGACCGGGCAACTGCGCACGGTGCTCCGAGGGGAGAGACCGGGGAACTGCGCACGGTGCTCCGAGGGGAGAGACTGGGGAACTGCGCACGGTGCTCCGAGTGACCAAGGGGGAGAGACCGGGGAACTGGGCACGGTGCTCCGAGGGGAGAGAGACCGGGGAACTGGGCACGGTGCTCCGAGTGACCGAGGGGAGAGATCGGGGAACTGTGCACGGTGCTCCGAGTGACCGAGGGGGAGAGACCGGGGAACTGGGCACGGTGCTCCGAGGGGAGAGACCGGGGAACTGGGCACGGTGCTCCGAGGGGAGAGACCGGGGAACTGGGCACGGTGCTCCGAGGGGAGAGAGACCAGGGAACTGGGCACGGTGCTCCGAGTGACCGAGGGGAGAGACCGGGGAACTGGGCACGGTGCTCCGAGGGGAGAGACCGGGGAACTGCGCACGGTGCTCCGAGGGGAGAGACTGGGGAACTGGGCACGGTGCTCCGAGTGACCAAGGGGGAGAGACCGGGGAACTGGGCACGGTGCTCCGAGGGGAGAGACCGGGGAACTGGGCACGGTGCTCCGAGGGGAGAGACCGAGGAACTGCGCACGGTGCTCCGAGTGACCGAGGGGGAGAGACCGGGGAACTGCGCACGGTGCTCTGAGTGAACGAGGGGGAGAGACCGGGGAACTGCGCACGGTGCTCCGAGGGGAGAGACCGGGGAACTGCGCACGGTGCTCCGAGGGGAGAGAGACCGGGGAACTGGGCACGGTGCTCCGAGGGGAGAGACCGGGGAACTGGGCACGGTGCTCCGAGGGGGAGAGACCGGGGAACTGCGCACGGTGCTCCGAGGGGAGAGACCGAGGAACTGCGCACGGTGCTCCGAGGGGAGAGAGACCGGGGAACTGGGCACGGTGCTCCGAGGGGAGAGACCGGGGAACTGGGAACGGTGCTCCGAGGGGAGAGAGACCGGGGAACTGGGCACAGTGCTCCGAGGGGAGAGAGACCGGGGAATTGCGCAAGGTGCTCCGAGGGGAGAGAGACCGGGGAACTGCGCACGGTGCTCCGAGGGGAGAGAGACCGGGGAACTGGGCACAGTGCTCCGAGGGGAGAGAGACCGGGGAATTGCGCAAGGTGCTCCGAGGGGAGAGAGACCGGGGAACTGGGCACGGTGCTCCGAGGGGGAGAGACCTGGGAACTGGGCACGGTGCTCCGAGTGACTGAGGGGGAGAGACCGGGGAACTGTGCACGGTGCTCCGAGGGGAGAGACCGGGGAACTGCGCACGGTGCTCCGAGTGACCGAGGGGAGAGATCGGGGAACTGGGCACGGTGCTCCGAGGGGAGAGACCGGGGAACTGGACACGGTGCTCCGAGTGACCGAGGGGAGAGACCGGGGAACTGGGCACGGTGCTCCGAGGGGAGAGACCGGGGAACTGCGCACGGTGCTCCGAGGGGGAGAGACCGGGGAACTGGGCACGGTGCTCCGAGGGGGAGAGAGACCGGGGAACTGGGCACGGTGCTCCGAGGGGAGAGACCGGGGAACTGGGCACGGTGCTCCGAGGGGAGAGACCGGGGAACTGCGCACGGTGCTCCGAGGGGAGAGACCTGGGAACTGTGCACGGTGCTCCGAGTGACCGAGGGGAGAGATCGGGGAACTGGGCACGGTGCTCCGAGGGGAGAGACCGGGGAACTGGACACGGTGCTCCGAGTGACCGAGGGGAGAGACCGGGGAACTGGGCACGGTGCTCCGAGTGACCGAGGGGAGAGAGACCGGGGAACTGGGCACGGTGCTCCGAGGGGAGAGACCGGGGAACTGTGCACGGTGCTCCGAGGGGAGAGACCGGGGAACTGCGCACGGTGCTCCGAGGGGAGAGACTGGGGAACTGGGCACGGTGCTCCGAGGGGAGAGAGACCGGGGAACTGGGCATGGTGCTCCGAGGGGGAGAGACCGGGGAACTGGGCACGGTGCTCCGAGGGGGAGAGACCGGGGAACTGGGCACGGTGCTCCGAGTGACCGAGGGGAGAGACCGGGGAACTGCGCACGGTGCTCCGAGGGGAGAGACCGGGGAACTGTGCACGGTGCTCCGAGGGGAGAGACCGGGAACTGCGCACGGTGCTCCGAGTGACTGAGGGGAGAGACCGGGGAACTGGGCACGGTGCTCCGAGTGACCGAGGGGGAGAGACCTGGGAACTGGGCACGGTGCTCCGAGGGGAGAGACCGGGGAACTGGGCACGGTGCTCCGAGGGGGAGAGAGACCGGGGAACTGGGCACGGTGCTCCGAGGGGAGAGAGACCAGGGAACTGGGCACGGTGCTCCGAGTGACCGAGGGGAGAGAGACCGGGGAACTGGGCACGGTGCTCCGAGGGGAGAGACCGGGGAACTGGGCACGGTGCTCCGAGGGGAGAGACCGGGGAACTGTGCACGGTGCTCCGAGGGGAGAGACCGGGGAACTGCGCACGGTGCTCCGAGGGGAGAGACTGGGGAACTGGGCACGGTGCTCCGAGGGGAGAGAGACCGGGGAACTGGGCATGGTGCTCCGAGGGGGAGAGACCGGGGAACTGGGCACGGTGCTCCGAGGGGGAGAGACCGGGGAACTGGGCACGGTGCTCCGAGTGACCGAGGGGAGAGACCGGGGAACTGCGCACGGTGCTCCGAGGGGAGAGAGACCGGGGAACTGGGCACGGTGCCCCGAGGGGAGAGACTGGGGAACTGGGCACGGTGCTCCGAGGGGGAGAGACCGGGGAACTGCGCACGGTGCTCCGAGGGGAGAGACCGAGGAACTGCGCACGGTGCTCCGAGGGGAGAGAGACCGGGGAACTGGGCACGGTGCTCCGAGGGGAGAGACCGGGGAACTGGGCACGGTGCTCCGAGGGGAGAGACCGGGGAACTGTGCACGGTGCTCCGAGGGGAGAGACCGGGAACTGCGCACGGTGCTCCGAGTGACTGAGGGGAGAGACCGGGGAACTGGGCACGGTGCTCCGAGTGACCGAGGGGGAGAGACCTGGGAACTGGGCACGGTGCTCCGAGGGGGAGAGACCGGGGAACTGTGCACGGTGCTCCGAGGGGAGAGAGACCGGGGAACTGGGCACGGTGCTCCGAGGGGAGAGAGACCGGGGAACTGGGCACGGTGCTCCGAGTGACCGAGGGGGAGAGACCGGGGAACTGGGCACGGTGCTCCGAGTGACTGAGGGGGAGAGACCGGGGAACTGTGCACGGTGCTCCGAGGGGAGAGACCGGGGAACTGCGCACGGTGCTCCGAGGGGAGAGACCGGGCAACTGCGCACGGTGCTCCGAGGGGAGAGACCGGGGAACTGCGCACGGTGCTCCGAGGGGAGAGACTGGGGAACTGCGCACGGTGCTCCGAGTGACCAAGGGGGAGAGACCGGGGAACTGGGCACGGTGCTCCGAGGGGAGAGAGACCGGGGAACTGGGCACGGTGCTCCGAGTGACCGAGGGGAGAGATCGGGGAACTGTGCACGGTGCTCCGAGTGACCGAGGGGGAGAGACCGGGGAACTGGGCACGGTGCTCCGAGGGGAGAGACCGGGGAACTGGGCACGGTGCTCCGAGGGGAGAGACCGGGGAACTGGGCACGGTGCTCCGAGGGGAGAGAGACCAGGGAACTGGGCACGGTGCTCCGAGTGACCGAGGGGAGAGACCGGGGAACTGGGCACGGTGCTCCGAGGGGAGAGACCGGGGAACTGCGCACGGTGCTCCGAGGGGAGAGACTGGGGAACTGGGCACGGTGCTCCGAGTGACCAAGGGGGAGAGACCGGGGAACTGGGCACGGTGCTCCGAGGGGAGAGACCGGGGAACTGGGCACGGTGCTCCGAGGGGAGAGACCGAGGAACTGCGCACGGTGCTCCGAGTGACCGAGGGGGAGAGACCGGGGAACTGCGCACGGTGCTCTGAGTGAACGAGGGGGAGAGACCGGGGAACTGCGCACGGTGCTCCGAGGGGAGAGACCGGGGAACTGCGCACGGTGCTCCGAGGGGAGAGAGACCGGGGAACTGGGCACGGTGCTCCGAGGGGAGAGACCGGGGAACTGGGCACGGTGCTCCGAGGGGGAGAGACCGGGGAACTGCGCACGGTGCTCCGAGGGGAGAGACCGAGGAACTGCGCACGGTGCTCCGAGGGGAGAGAGACCGGGGAACTGGGCACGGTGCTCCGAGGGGAGAGACCGGGGAACTGCGCACGGTGCTCCGAGGGGAGAGAGACCGGGGAACTGGGCACAGTGCTCCGAGGGGAGAGAGACCGGGGAATTGCGCAAGGTGCTCCGAGGGGGAGAGACCTGGGAACTGGGCACGGTGCTCCGAGTGACTGAGGGGGAGAGACCGGGGAACTGTGCACGGTGCTCCGAGGGGAGAGACCGGGGAACTGCGCACGGTGCTCCGAGTGACCGAGGGGAGAGATCGGGGAACTGGGCACGGTGCTCCGAGGGGAGAGACCGGGGAACTGGACACGGTGCTCCGAGTGACCGAGGGGAGAGACCGGGGAACTGGGCACGGTGCTCCGAGGGGAGAGACCGGGGAACTGCGCACGGTGCTCCGAGGGGGAGAGACCGGGGAACTGGGCACGGTGCTCCGAGGGGGAGAGAGACCGGGGAACTGGGCACGGTGCTCCGAGGGGAGAGACCGGGGAACTGGGCACGGTGCTCCGAGGGGAGAGACCGGGGAACTGCGCACGGTGCTCCGAGGGGAGAGACCTGGGAACTGTGCACGGTGCTCCGAGTGACCGAGGGGAGAGATCGGGGAACTGGGCACGGTGCTCCGAGGGGAGAGACCGGGGAACTGGACACGGTGCTCCGAGTGACCGAGGGGGAGAGACCTGGGAACTGGGCACGGTGCTCCGAGTGACTGAGGGGGAGAGACCGGGGAACTGTGCACGGTGCTCCGAGGGGAGAGACCGGGGAACTGCGCACGGTGCTCCGAGTGACCGAGGGGAGAGATCGGGGAACTGGGCACGGTGCTCCGAGGGGAGAGACCGGGGAACTGGACACGGTGCTCCGAGTGACCGAGGGGAGAGACCGGGGAACTGGGCACGGTGCTCCGAGGGGAGAGACCGGGGAACTGCGCACGGTGCTCCGAGGGGGAGAGACCGGGGAACTGGGCACGGTGCTCCGAGGGGGAGAGAGACCGGGGAACTGGGCACGGTGCTCCGAGGGGAGAGACCGGGGAACTGGGCACGGTGCTCCGAGGGGAGAGACCTGGGAACTGCGCACGGTGCTCCGAGTGACCGAGGGGAGAGATCGGGGAACTGGGCACGGTGCTCCGAGGGGAGAGACCGGGGAACTGGACACGGTGCTCCGAGTGACCGAGGGGAGAGACCGGGGAACTGGGCACGGTGCTCCGAGTGACCGAGGGGAGAGAGACCGGGGAACTGGGCACGGTGCTCCGAGGGGAGAGACCGGGGAACTGGGCACGGTGCTCCGAGGGGAGAGACCGGGGAACTGTGCACGGTGCTCCGAGGGGAGAGACCGGGGAACTGCGCACGGTGCTCCGAGGGGAGAGACTGGGGAACTGGGCACGGTGCTCCGAGGGGAGAGAGACCGGGGAACTGGGCATGGTGCTCCGAGGGGGAGAGACCGGGGAACTGGGCACGGTGCTCCGAGGGGGAGAGACCGGGGAACTGGGCACGGTGCTCCGAGTGACCGAGGGGAGAGACCGGGGAACTGCGCACGGTGCTCCGAGGGGAGAGACCGGGGAACTGGACACGGTGCTCCGAGTGACCGAGGGGAGAGACCGGGGAACTGGGCACGGTGCTCCGAGTGACCGAGGGGAGAGAGACCGGGGAACTGGGCACGGTGCTCCGAGGGGAGAGACCGGGGAACTGGGCACGGTGCTCCGAGGGGAGAGACCGGGGAACTGTGCACGGTGCTCCGAGGGGAGAGACCGGGGAACTGCGCACGGTGCTCCGAGGGGAGAGACTGGGGAACTGGGCACGGTGCTCCGAGGGGAGAGAGACCGGGGAACTGGGCATGGTGCTCCGAGGGGGAGAGACCGGGGAACTGGGCACGGTGCTCCGAGGGGGAGAGACCGGGGAACTGGGCACGGTGCTCCGAGTGACCGAGGGGAGAGACCGGGGAACTGCGCACGGTGCTCCGAGGGGAGAGACCGGGGAACTGTGCACGGTGCTCCGAGGGGAGAGACCGGGAACTGCGCACGGTGCTCCGAGTGACTGAGGGGAGAGACCGGGGAACTGGGCACGGTGCTCCGAGTGACCGAGGGGGAGAGACCTGGGAACTGGGCACGGTGCTCCGAGGGGGAGAGACCGGGGAACTGTGCACGGTGCTCCGAGGGGAGAGAGACCGGGGAACTGGGCACGGTGCTCCGAGGGGAGAGAGACCGGGGAACTGGGCACGGTGCTCCGAGTGACCGAGGGGGAGAGACCGGGGAACTGGGCACGGTGCTCCGAGTGACTGAGGGGGAGAGACCGGGGAACTGTGCACGGTGCTCCGAGGGGAGAGACCGGGGAACTGCGCACGGTGCTCCGAGGGGAGAGACCGGGCAACTGCGCACGGTGCTCCGAGGGGAGAGACCGGGGAACTGCGCACGGTGCTCCGAGGGGAGAGACTGGGGAACTGCGCACGGTGCTCCGAGTGACCAAGGGGGAGAGACCGGGGAACTGGGCACGGTGCTCCGAGGGGAGAGAGACCGGGGAACTGGGCACGGTGCTCCGAGTGACCGAGGGGAGAGATCGGGGAACTGTGCACGGTGCTCCGAGTGACCGAGGGGGAGAGACCGGGGAACTGGGCACGGTGCTCCGAGGGGAGAGACCGGGGAACTGGGCACGGTGCTCCGAGGGGAGAGACCGGGGAACTGGGCACGGTGCTCCGAGGGGAGAGAGACCAGGGAACTGGGCACGGTGCTCCGAGTGACCGAGGGGAGAGACCGGGGAACTGGGCACGGTGCTCCGAGGGGAGAGACCGGGGAACTGCGCACGGTGCTCCGAGGGGAGAGACTGGGGAACTGGGCACGGTGCTCCGAGTGACCAAGGGGGAGAGACCGGGGAACTGGGCACGGTGCTCCGAGGGGAGAGACCGGGGAACTGGGCACGGTGCTCCGAGGGGAGAGACCGAGGAACTGCGCACGGTGCTCCGAGTGACCGAGGGGGAGAGACCGGGGAACTGCGCACGGTGCTCTGAGTGAACGAGGGGGAGAGACCGGGGAACTGCGCACGGTGCTCCGAGGGGAGAGACCGGGGAACTGCGCACGGTGCTCCGAGGGGAGAGAGACCGGGGAACTGGGCACGGTGCTCCGAGGGGAGAGACCGGGGAACTGGGCACGGTGCTCCGAGGGGGAGAGACCGGGGAACTGCGCACGGTGCTCCGAGGGGAGAGACCGAGGAACTGCGCACGGTGCTCCGAGGGGAGAGAGACCGGGGAACTGGGCACGGTGCTCCGAGGGGAGAGACCGGGGAACTGGGAACGGTGCTCCGAGGGGAGAGAGACCGGGGAACTGGGCACAGTGCTCCGAGGGGAGAGAGACCGGGGAATTGCGCAAGGTGCTCCGAGGGGAGAGAGACCGGGGAACTGCGCACGGTGCTCCGAGGGGAGAGAGACCGGGGAACTGGGCACAGTGCTCCGAGGGGAGAGAGACCGGGGAATTGCGCAAGGTGCTCCGAGGGGAGAGAGACCGGGGAACTGGGCACGGTGCTCCGAGGGGGAGAGACCTGGGAACTGGGCACGGTGCTCCGAGTGACTGAGGGGGAGAGACCGGGGAACTGTGCACGGTGCTCCGAGGGGAGAGACCGGGGAACTGCGCACGGTGCTCCGAGTGACCGAGGGGAGAGATCGGGGAACTGGGCACGGTGCTCCGAGGGGAGAGACCGGGGAACTGGACACGGTGCTCCGAGTGACCGAGGGGAGAGACCGGGGAACTGGGCACGGTGCTCCGAGGGGAGAGACCGGGGAACTGCGCACGGTGCTCCGAGGGGGAGAGACCGGGGAACTGGGCACGGTGCTCCGAGGGGGAGAGAGACCGGGGAACTGGGCACGGTGCTCCGAGGGGAGAGACCGGGGAACTGGGCACGGTGCTCCGAGGGGAGAGACCGGGGAACTGCGCACGGTGCTCCGAGGGGAGAGACCTGGGAACTGTGCACGGTGCTCCGAGTGACCGAGGGGAGAGATCGGGGAACTGGGCACGGTGCTCCGAGGGGAGAGACCGGGGAACTGGACACGGTGCTCCGAGTGACCGAGGGGAGAGACCGGGGAACTGGGCACGGTGCTCCGAGTGACCGAGGGGAGAGAGACCGGGGAACTGGGCACGGTGCTCCGAGGGGAGAGACCGGGGAACTGTGCACGGTGCTCCGAGGGGAGAGACCGGGGAACTGCGCACGGTGCTCCGAGGGGAGAGACTGGGGAACTGGGCACGGTGCTCCGAGGGGAGAGAGACCGGGGAACTGGGCATGGTGCTCCGAGGGGGAGAGACCGGGGAACTGGGCACGGTGCTCCGAGGGGGAGAGACCGGGGAACTGGGCACGGTGCTCCGAGTGACCGAGGGGAGAGACCGGGGAACTGCGCACGGTGCTCCGAGGGGAGAGACCGGGGAACTGTGCACGGTGCTCCGAGGGGAGAGACCGGGAACTGCGCACGGTGCTCCGAGTGACTGAGGGGAGAGACCGGGGAACTGGGCACGGTGCTCCGAGTGACCGAGGGGGAGAGACCTGGGAACTGGGCACGGTGCTCCGAGGGGAGAGACCGGGGAACTGGGCACGGTGCTCCGAGGGGGAGAGAGACCGGGGAACTGGGCACGGTGCTCCGAGGGGAGAGAGACCAGGGAACTGGGCACGGTGCTCCGAGTGACCGAGGGGAGAGAGACCGGGGAACTGGGCACGGTGCTCCGAGGGGAGAGACCGGGGAACTGGGCACGGTGCTCCGAGGGGAGAGACCGGGGAACTGTGCACGGTGCTCCGAGGGGAGAGACCGGGGAACTGCGCACGGTGCTCCGAGGGGAGAGACTGGGGAACTGGGCACGGTGCTCCGAGGGGAGAGAGACCGGGGAACTGGGCATGGTGCTCCGAGGGGGAGAGACCGGGGAACTGGGCACGGTGCTCCGAGGGGGAGAGACCGGGGAACTGGGCACGGTGCTCCGAGTGACCGAGGGGAGAGACCGGGGAACTGCGCACGGTGCTCCGAGGGGAGAGAGACCGGGGAACTGGGCACGGTGCCCCGAGGGGAGAGACTGGGGAACTGGGCACGGTGCTCCGAGGGGGAGAGACCGGGGAACTGCGCACGGTGCTCCGAGGGGAGAGACCGAGGAACTGCGCACGGTGCTCCGAGGGGAGAGAGACCGGGGAACTGGGCACGGTGCTCCGAGGGGAGAGACCGGGGAACTGGGCACGGTGCTCCGAGGGGAGAGACCGGGGAACTGTGCACGGTGCTCCGAGGGGAGAGACCGGGAACTGCGCACGGTGCTCCGAGTGACTGAGGGGAGAGACCGGGGAACTGGGCACGGTGCTCCGAGTGACCGAGGGGGAGAGACCTGGGAACTGGGCACGGTGCTCCGAGGGGGAGAGACCGGGGAACTGTGCACGGTGCTCCGAGGGGAGAGAGACCGGGGAACTGGGCACGGTGCTCCGAGGGGAGAGAGACCGGGGAACTGGGCACGGTGCTCCGAGTGACCGAGGGGGAGAGACCGGGGAACTGGGCACGGTGCTCCGAGTGACTGAGGGGGAGAGACCGGGGAACTGTGCACGGTGCTCCGAGGGGAGAGACCGGGGAACTGCGCACGGTGCTCCGAGGGGAGAGACCGGGCAACTGCGCACGGTGCTCCGAGGGGAGAGACCGGGGAACTGCGCACGGTGCTCCGAGGGGAGAGACTGGGGAACTGCGCACGGTGCTCCGAGTGACCAAGGGGGAGAGACCGGGGAACTGGGCACGGTGCTCCGAGGGGAGAGAGACCGGGGAACTGGGCACGGTGCTCCGAGTGACCGAGGGGAGAGATCGGGGAACTGTGCACGGTGCTCCGAGTGACCGAGGGGGAGAGACCGGGGAACTGGGCACGGTGCTCCGAGGGGAGAGACCGGGGAACTGGGCACGGTGCTCCGAGGGGAGAGACCGGGGAACTGGGCACGGTGCTCCGAGGGGAGAGAGACCAGGGAACTGGGCACGGTGCTCCGAGTGACCGAGGGGAGAGACCGGGGAACTGGGCACGGTGCTCCGAGGGGAGAGACCGGGGAACTGCGCACGGTGCTCCGAGGGGAGAGACTGGGGAACTGGGCACGGTGCTCCGAGTGACCAAGGGGGAGAGACCGGGGAACTGGGCACGGTGCTCCGAGGGGAGAGACCGGGGAACTGGGCACGGTGCTCCGAGGGGAGAGACCGAGGAACTGCGCACGGTGCTCCGAGTGACCGAGGGGGAGAGACCGGGGAACTGCGCACGGTGCTCTGAGTGAACGAGGGGGAGAGACCGGGGAACTGCGCACGGTGCTCCGAGGGGAGAGACCGGGGAACTGCGCACGGTGCTCCGAGGGGAGAGAGACCGGGGAACTGGGCACGGTGCTCCGAGGGGAGAGACCGGGGAACTGGGCACGGTGCTCCGAGGGGGAGAGACCGGGGAACTGCGC
Organism: Chiloscyllium punctatum; assembly: GCF_047496795.1. Classification (NCBI taxonomy): domain Eukaryota; kingdom Metazoa; phylum Chordata; class Chondrichthyes; order Orectolobiformes; family Hemiscylliidae; genus Chiloscyllium; species Chiloscyllium punctatum. The sequence continues at coordinate 49,521 of NW_027310647.1, forward strand.
ACGGTGCTCCGAGGGGAGAGACCGAGGAACTGCGCACGGTGCTCCGAGGGGAGAGAGACCGGGGAACTGGGCACGGTGCTCCGAGGGGAGAGACCGGGGAACTGCGCACGGTGCTCCGAGGGGAGAGAGACCGGGGAACTGGGCACAGTGCTCCGAGGGGAGAGAGACCGGGGAATTGCGCAAGGTGCTCCGAGGGGGAGAGACCTGGGAACTGGGCACGGTGCTCCGAGTGACTGAGGGGGAGAGACCGGGGAACTGTGCACGGTGCTCCGAGGGGAGAGACCGGGGAACTGCGCACGGTGCTCCGAGTGACCGAGGGGAGAGATCGGGGAACTGGGCACGGTGCTCCGAGGGGAGAGACCGGGGAACTGGACACGGTGCTCCGAGTGACCGAGGGGAGAGACCGGGGAACTGGGCACGGTGCTCCGAGGGGAGAGACCGGGGAACTGCGCACGGTGCTCCGAGGGGGAGAGACCGGGGAACTGGGCACGGTGCTCCGAGGGGGAGAGAGACCGGGGAACTGGGCACGGTGCTCCGAGGGGAGAGACCGGGGAACTGGGCACGGTGCTCCGAGGGGAGAGACCGGGGAACTGCGCACGGTGCTCCGAGGGGAGAGACCTGGGAACTGTGCACGGTGCTCCGAGTGACCGAGGGGAGAGATCGGGGAACTGGGCACGGTGCTCCGAGGGGAGAGACCGGGGAACTGGACACGGTGCTCCGAGTGACCGAGGGGAGAGACCGGGGAACTGGGCACGGTGCTCCGAGTGACCGAGGGGAGAGAGACCGGGGAACTGGGCACGGTGCTCCGAGGGGAGAGACCGGGGAACTGTGCACGGTGCTCCGAGGGGAGAGACCGGGGAACTGCGCACGGTGCTCCGAGGGGAGAGACTGGGGAACTGGGCACGGTGCTCCGAGGGGAGAGAGACCGGGGAACTGGGCATGGTGCTCCGAGGGGGAGAGACCGGGGAACTGGGCACGGTGCTCCGAGGGGGAGAGACCGGGGAACTGGGCACGGTGCTCCGAGTGACCGAGGGGAGAGACCGGGGAACTGCGCACGGTGCTCCGAGGGGAGAGACCGGGGAACTGTGCACGGTGCTCCGAGGGGAGAGACCGGGAACTGCGCACGGTGCTCCGAGTGACTGAGGGGAGAGACCGGGGAATTGGGCACGGTGCTCCGAGTGACCGAGGGGGAGAGACCTGGGAACTGGGCACGGTGCTCCGAGGGGAGAGACCGGGGAACTGGGCACGGTGCTCCGAGGGGGAGAGAGACCGGGGAACTGGGCACGGTGCTCCGAGGGGAGAGAGACCAGGGAACTGGGCACGGTGCTCCGAGTGACTGAGGGGGAGAGACCGGGGAACTGGGCACGGTGCTCCGAGGGGGAGAGACCGGGGAACTGTGCACGGTGCTCCGAGTGACCGAGGGGGAGAGACCGGGGAACTGGGCACGGTGCTCCGAGGGGAGAGAGACCGGGGAACTGGGCACGGTGCTCCGAGTGACCGAGGGGGAGAGACCGGGGAACTGGGCACGGTGCTCCGAGTGACTGAGGGGGAGAGACCGGGGAACTGTGCACGGTGCTCCGAGGGGAGAGACCGGGGAACTGCGCACGGTGCTCCGAGGGGAGAGACCGGGCAACTGCGCACGGTGCTCCGAGGGGAGAGACCGGGGAACTGCGCACGGTGCTCCGAGGGGAGAGACTGGGGAACTGCGCACGGTGCTCCGAGTGACCAAGGGGGAGAGACCGGGGAACTGGGCACGGTGCTCCGAGGGGAGAGAGACCGGGGAACTGGGCACGGTGCTCCGAGTGACCGAGGGGGAGAGACCGGGGAACTGGGCACGGTGCTCCGAGGGGAGAGAGACCAGGGAACTGGACACGGTGCTCCGAGTGACCGAGGGGAGAGACCGGGGAACTGGGCACGGTGCTCCGAGGGGAGAGACCGGGGAACTGCGCACGGTGCTCCGAGGGGAGAGACTGGGGAACTGGGCACGGTGCTCCGAGTGACCAAGGGGGAGAGACCGGGGAACTGGGCACGGTGCTCCGAGGGGAGAGACCGGGGAACTGGGCACGGTGCTCCGAGGGGAGAGACCGAGGAACTGCGCACGGTGCTCCGAGTGACCGAGGGGGAGAGACCGGGGAACTGCGCACGGTGCTCTGAGTGAACGAGGGGGAGAGACCGGGGAACTGGACACGGTGCTCCGAGGGGAGAGACCGGGGAACTGCGCACGGTGCTCCGAGGGGAGAGAGACCGGGGAACTGGGCACGGTGCTCCGAGGGGAGAGACCGGGGAACTGGGCACGGTGCTCCGAGGGGGAGAGACCGGGGAACTGCGCACGGTGCTCCGAGGGGAGAGACCGAGGAACTGCGCACGGTGCTCCGAGGGGAGAGAGACCGGGGAACTGGGCACGGTGCTCCGAGGGGAGAGACCGGGGAACTGCGCACGGTGCTCCGAGGGGAGAGAGACCGGGGAAATGGGCACGGTGCTCCGAGGGGAGAGACCGGGGAACTGCGCACGGTGCTCCGAGGGGAGAGACCGAGGAACTGCGCACGGTGCTCCGAGGGGGAGAGACCGGGGAACTGGGCACGGTGCTCCGAGGGGAGAGACCGAGGAACTGCGCACGGTGCTCCGAGGGGAGAGACTGGGGAACTGCGCACGGTGCTCCGAGTGACCAAAGGGGAGAGACCGGGGAACTGGGCACGGTGCTCCGAGGGGAGAGAGACCGGGGAACTGGGCACGGTGCTCCGAGTGACCGAGGGGAGAGACCGGGGAACTGGGCACGGTGCTCCGAGTGACCGAGGGGAGAGAGACCGGGGAACTGGGCACGGTGCTCCGAGGGGGAGAGACCGGGGAACTGGGCACGGTGCTCCGAGGGGAGAGACCGGGGAACTGCGCACGGTGCTCCGAGGGGAGAGACCGGGGAACTGCGCACGGTGCTCCGAGGGGAGAGACTGGGGAACTGGGCACGGTGCTCCGAGGGGAGAGAGACCGGGGAACTGGGCATGGTGCTCCGAGGGGGAGAGACCGGGGAACTGGGCACGGTGCTCCGAGGGGGAGAGACCGGGGAACTGGGCACGGTGCTCCGAGGGGGAGAGACCGGGGAACTGGGCACGGTGCTCCGAGGGGGAGAGACCGGGGAACTGGGCACAGTGCCCCGAGGGGGAGAGAGACAGGGGAACTGGGCACGGTGCTCCGAGTGACCGAGGGGAGAGACCGGGGAACTGCGCACGGTGCTCCGAGGGGAGAGACCGGGGAACTGTGCACGGTGCTCCGAGGGGAGAGACCGGGAACTGCGCACGGTGCTCCGAGTGACCGAGGGGGAGAGACCGGGGAACTGGGCACGGTGCTCCGAGGGGAGAGAGAGACCGGGGAACTGTGCACGGTGCTCCGAGTGACCGAGGGGGAGAGACCGGGGAACTGGGCACGGTGCTCCGAGTGACCGAGGGGGAGAGACCGGGGAACTGGGCACGGTGCTCCGAGTGACCGAGGGGGAGAGACCGGGGAACTGGGCACGGTGCTCCGAGTGGAGAGACCGGGGAACTGGGCACGGTGCTCCGAGGGGAGAGACCGGGGAACTGGGCACGGTGCTCCGAGGGGAGAGACCGGGGAACTGGGCACGGTGCTCCGAGTGACTGAGGGGGAGAGACCGGGGAACTGTGCACGGTGCTCCGAGGGGAGAGACCGGGGAACTGCGCACGGTGCTCCGAGGGGAGAGACCGGGCAACTGCGCACGGTGCTCCGAGGGGAGAGACCGGGGAACTGCGCACGGTGCTCCGAGGGGAGAGACTGGGGAACTGCGCACGGTGCTCCGAGTGACCAAGGGGGAGAGACCGGGGAACTGGGCACGGTGCTCCGAGGGGAGAGAGACCGGGGAACTGGGCACGGTGCTCCGAGTGACCGAGGGGAGAGATCGGGGAACTGTGCACGGTGCTCCGAGTGACCGAGGGGGAGAGACCGGGGAACTGGGCACGGTGCTCCGAGGGGAGAGAGACCAGGGAACTGGACACGGTGCTCCGAGTGACCGAGGGGAGAGACCGGGGAACTGGGCACGGTGCTCCGAGGGGAGAGACCGGGGAACTGCGCACGGTGCTCCGAGGGGAGAGACTGGGGAACTGGGCACGGTGCTCCGAGTGACCAAGGGGGAGAGACCGGGGAACTGGGCACGGTGCTCCGAGGGGAGAGACCGGGGAACTGGGCACGGTGCTCCGAGGGGAGAGACCGAGGAACTGCGCACGGTGCTCCGAGTGACCGAGGGGGAGAGACCGGGGAACTGCGCACGGTGCTCCGAGGGGAGAGACTGGGGAACTGGGCACGGTGCTCCGAGTGACCAAGGGGGAGAGACCGGGGAACTGGGCACGGTGCTCCGAGGGGAGAGACCGGGGAACTGGGCACGGTGCTCCGAGGGGAGAGACCGAGGAACTGCGCACGGTGCTCCGAGTGACCGAGGGGGAGAGACCGGGGAACTGCGCACGGTGCTCTGAGTGAACGAGGGGGAGAGACCGGGGAACTGGACACGGTGCTCCGAGGGGAGAGACCGGGGAACTGCGCACGGTGCTCCGAGGGGAGAGAGACCGGGGAACTGGGCACGGTGCTCCGAGGGGAGAGACCGGGGAACTGGGCACGGTGCTCCGAGGGGGAGAGACCGGGGAACTGCGCACGGTGCTCCGAGGGGAGAGACCGAGGAACTGCGCACGGTGCTCCGAGGGGAGAGAGACCGGGGAACTGGGCACGGTGCTCCGAGGGGAGAGACCGGGGAACTGCGCACGGTGCTCCGAGGGGAGAGAGACCGGGGAAATGGGCACGGTGCTCCGAGGGGAGAGACCGGGGAACTGCGCACGGTGCTCCGAGGGGAGAGACCGAGGAACTGCGCACGGTGCTCCGAGGGGGAGAGACCGGGGAACTGGGCACGGTGCTCCGAGGGGAGAGACCGAGGAACTGCGCACGGTGCTCCGAGGGGAGAGACTGGGGAACTGCGCACGGTGCTCCGAGTGACCAAAGGGGAGAGACCGGGGAACTGGGCACGGTGCTCCGAGGGGAGAGAGACCGGGGAACTGGGCACGGTGCTCCGAGTGACCGAGGGGAGAGACCGGGGAACTGGGCACGGTGCTCCGAGTGACCGAGGGGAGAGAGACCGGGGAACTGGGCACGGTGCTCCGAGGGGGAGAGACCGGGGAACTGGGCACGGTGCTCCGAGGGGAGAGACCGGGGAACTGCGCACGGTGCTCCGAGGGGAGAGACCGGGGAACTGCGCACGGTGCTCCGAGGGGAGAGACTGGGGAACTGGGCACGGTGCTCCGAGGGGAGAGAGACCGGGGAACTGGGCATGGTGCTCCGAGGGGGAGAGACCGGGGAACTGGGCACGGTGCTCCGAGGGGGAGAGACCGGGGAACTGGGCACGGTGCTCCGAGGGGGAGAGACCGGGGAACTGGGCACGGTGCTCCGAGGGGGAGAGACCGGGGAACTGGGCACGGTGCTCCGAGGGGGAGAGACCGGGGAACTGGGCACAGTGCCCCGAGGGGGAGAGAGACAGGGGAACTGGGCACGGTGCTCCGAGTGACCGAGGGGAGAGACCGGGGAACTGCGCACGGTGCTCCGAGGGGAGAGACCGGGGAACTGTGCACGGTGCTCCGAGGGGAGAGACCGGGAACTGCGCACGGTGCTCCGAGTGACCGAGGGGGAGAGACCGGGGAACTGGGCACGGTGCTCCGAGGGGAGAGAGAGACCGGGGAACTGTGCACGGTGCTCCGAGTGACCGAGGGGGAGAGACCGGGGAACTGGGCACGGTGCTCCGAGTGACCGAGGGGGAGAGACCGG
>NW_027310648.1:0-55306 GCF_047496795.1 Chiloscyllium punctatum
GGGGAGTGGGGGGGGGAGAAGACAGTGGGGGGGGAGAAGACAGTGGGGGAGTGGGGGGGAGAAGACAGTGGGGGGGAGAAGACAGTGGGGAGTGGGGGGGAGAAGACAGTGGGGGGGAGAAGACAGTGGGGGGGGGAGAAGACAGTGGGGGAGTGGGGGGGGAGAAGACAGTGGGGGAGTGGGGGGGGAGAAGACAGTGGGGGAGTGGGGGGGAGAAGACAGTGGGGGAGTGGGGGGGAGAAGACAGTGGGGGAGTGGGGGGGGAGAAGACAGTGGGGGAGTGGGGGGGAGAAGACAGTGGGGGAGTGGGGGGGAGAAGACAGGGGGGGAGAAGACAGTGGGGGAGTGGGGGGAGAAGACAGTGGGGGAGTGGGGGGGGAGAAGACAGTGGGGGGGAGAAGACAGTGGGGGAGTGGGGGGGAGAAGACAGTGGGGGGGAGAAGACAGTGGGGGAGTGGGGGGGAGAAGACAGTGGGGGGAGAAGACAGTGGGGGGGAGAAGACAGTGGGGGAGTGGGGGGGGAGAAGACAGTGGGGGAGTGGGGGGGGAGAAGACAGTGGGGGAGTGGGGGGGAGAAGACAGTGGGGGAGTGGGGGGGAGAATACAGTGGGGGAGTGGGGGGGAGAAGACAGTGGGGGAGTGGGGGGGAGAAGACAGTGGGGGAGTGGGGGGGAGAAGACAGTGGGGAGTGGGGGGGAGAAGACAGTGGGGGAGTGGGGGGGGAGAAGACAGTGGGGGGGAGAAGACAGTGGGGGAGTGGGGGGAGAAGACAGTGGGGGAGTGGGGGGGAGAAGACAGTGGGGGAGTGGGGAGTGGGGGGGAGAAGACAGTGGGGGAGTGGGGGGGAGAAGACAGTGGGGGGGAGAAGACAGTGGGGGGGAGAAGACAGTGGGGGAGTGGGGGGGAGAAGACAGTGGGGGAGTGGGGGGGAGAAGACAGTGGGGGGGAGAAGACAGTGGGGGAGTGGGGGGGAGAAGACAGTGGGGGAGTGGGGGGGAGAAGACAGTGGGGAGTGGGGGGAGAAGACAGTGGGGGAGTGGGGGGAGAAGACAGTGGGGGAGTGGGGGGGAGAAGACAGTGCGGGGGGTGACGGGGGAAGACAGTGCGGGGGGTGACGGGGGAAGACAGTGCGGGGGGGTGACGGGGGAAGACAGTGCGGGGGGTGACGGGGAAGACAGTGCGGGGGGTGACGGGGGAAAGACAGTGCGGGGGGTGACGGGGGAAAGACAGTGCGGGGGGTGACGGGGGAAAGACAGTGGGGGGGAAAGACAGTGGGGGGTGAAGGGGGAAGACAGTGGGGGGGGAAACAGTGGGGGGTGAAGGGGAAGACAGTGGGGGGGAGACAGTGGGGGGTGAAGGGGAAGACAGTGGGGGGGAAGAGTGGGGGGGGTGATCGGGGAAGACAGTGGGGGGATGACAGTGGGGGGGGTGAAGGGGGAAGACAGTGGGGGGGTGAAGGGGGAAGACAGTGGGGAGGGAAAGACTGGGGGGTGAAGGGGGAAGACAGTGGGGGGAAAGACAGTGGGGGGTGAAGGGGGAAGACAGTGGGGGGGTGAAGGGGGAAGACAGTGGGGGGGTGAAGGGGAAGACAGTGGGGGGTGGGGGGTGAAGGGGAAGACGGGGGGGGAAGACAGTAGGGTGTGAATGGGGAAGACAGTTGGGGGGGTGAAGGGGGAAAACAGTGGGGGGGTGAAGGGGGAAGACAGTGGGGGGTGAAGAGGGAAGTCAGTGGGGGAAGACAGTGGGGGGTGAAGGGGAAGACTGTGGGGGAGGGAAGACAGTGGGGGGTGAAGGGGGAAGACTGTGGGGGAGGGAAGACAGTGGGGGGTGAAGGGGGAAGACAGTGGGGGGGAAAGACAGTGGGGGGTGAAGGGGGAAGACAGTGGGGAGGAAAGACAGTGGGGTGAAGGGGAAGACAGTTGGGGGTGGGGGGGTGAAGGGGAAGACGGCGGGGGGGAAGACAGTGGGGGGGTGTGAAGGGGGAAGACAGTAGGGGTGTGAAGGGGGAAGACAGTGGGGGGGGGGTGAAGGGGGAAGACAGTGGGGGGGGTGAAGGGGGAAGACAGTGGGGGGTGAAGAGGGAAGTCAGTGGGGGGGAAAGACAGTGGGGGGAAGACAGTGGGGAGTGAAGGGGGAAGACAGTTGGGGGGAAGACAGTGGGGGGGGAAGGGGGAAGACAGTGGGGGGTGAAAGGGGAAGACAGTGGGGGGGAAGACAGTGGTGTGGGAAGACAGTGGGGGCTGAAGAGGGCAGACAGTGGGGGGTGAAGGGGGCAGACAGTAGGGGGTTAAGGGGGAAGACTGTGGGGGTGAAGTGGGAAGACGGGGAAGACAGTGGGGGGGGTGAAGGGGGGAAGGACAGTGGGGAGGGAAAGACTGGGGGGTGAAGGGGGAAGACAGTGGGGGGGAAAGACAGTGGGGGGTGAAGGGGGAAGACAGTGGGGAGGAAAGACAGTGGGGGTGAAGGGGAAGACAGTGGGGGGTGGGGGGTGAAGGAGAAGACGGGGGGGAAGACAGTAGGGTGTGAATGGGGAAGACAGTTGGGGGGGTGAAGGGGGAAGACAGTGGGGGGGTGAAGGGGGAAGACAGTGGGGGCTGAAGAGGGATGTCAGTGGGGGGGAAGACAGTGGGGGGTGAAGGGGGAAGACTGTGGGGGAGGGAAGACAGTGGGGGGGGAAAGACAGTGGGGGTGAAGGGGGAAGACAGTGGGGAGGAAAGACAGTGGGGTGAAGGGGAAGACAGTTGGGGGTGGGGGGTGAAGGGGAAGACGGCGGGGGGAAGACAGTGGGGGGGTGTGAAGGGGGAAGACAGTAGGGTGTGAAGGGGGAAGACAGTGGGGGGGGGTGAAGGGGGAAGACAGTGGGGGGGGGTGAAGGGGGAAGACAGTGGGGGGTGAAGAGGGAAGTCAGTGGGGGGGAAAGACAGTGGGGGGGAAGACAGTTGGGGGAAGACAGTGGGGGGGGAAGGGGGAAGACAGTGGGGGGTGAAGGGGGAAGACAGTGGGGGGTGAAGAGGGAAGTCAGTGGGGGGAAGACAGTGGGGGGTGAAGGGGGAAGACTGTGGGGGAGGGAAGACAGTGGGGGGGTGAAGGGGGAAGACAGTGGGGGGGAAAGACAGTGGGGGGTGAAGGGGGAAGACAGTGGGGAGGAAAGACAATGGGGTGAAGGGGAAGACAGTTGGGGGTGGGGGGTGAAGGGGAAGACGGCGGGGGAAGACAGTGGGGGGGTGTGAAGGGGGAAGACAGTAGGGTGTGAAGGGGGAAGACAGTGGGGGGGGTGAAGGGGGAAGACAGTGGGGGGGGTGAAGGGGGAAGACAGTGGGGGGTGAAGAGGGAAGTCAGTGGGGGGGAAAGACAGTGGGGGGGAAGACAGTGGGGAGTGAAGGGGGAAGACAGTTGGGGGGGAAGACAGTGGGGGGAAGACAGTGGGGGGTGAAGGGGGAAGACAGTGGGGGGTGAAGGTGGAAGACAGTGGGGGGTGAAAGGGGAAGACAGTGGGGGGGAAGACAGTGGGGTGGGAAGACAGTGGGGGCTGAAGAGGGCAGACAGTGGGGGGTGAAGGGGGCAGACAGTAGGGGGTTAAGGGGGAAGACTGTGGGGGTGAAGTGGGAAGACGGGGAAGACAGTGGGGGGGTGAAGGGGGAAGACAGTGGGGAGGGAAAGACTGGGGGGTGAAGGGGAAGACAGTGGGGGGGAAAGACAGTGGGGGGTGAAGGGGGAAGACAGTGGGGAGGAAAGACAGTGGGGGTGAAGGGGAAGACAGTGGGGGGTGGGGGGTGAAGGGGAAGACGGGGGGGAAGACAGTAGGGTGTGAATGGGGAAGACAGTTGGGGGGTGAAGGGGGAAGACAGTGGGGGGGTGAAGGGGGAAGACAGTGGGGGGTGAAGAGGGAAGTCAGTGGGGGGAAGACAGTGGGGGTGAAGGGGGAAGACTGTGGGGGAGGGAAGACAGTGGGGGGTGAAGGGGGAAGACAGTGGGGGGAAAGACAGTGGGGGGTGAAGGGGGAAGACAGTGGGGAGGAAAGACAGTGGGGTGAAGGGGAAGACAGTTGGGGGTGGGGGGTGAAGGGGAAGACGGCGGGGGGAAGACAGTGGGGGGGTGTGAAGGGGGAAGACAGTAGGGTGTGAAGGGGGAAGACAGTGGGGGGGTGAAGGGGGAAGACAGTGGGGGGGGTGAAGGGGGAAGACAGTGGGGGGTGAAGAGGGAAGTCAGTGGGGGGAAAGACAGTGGGGGGGAAGACAGTTGGGGGGAAGACAGTGGGGGGTGAAGGGGGAAGACAGTGGGGGGTGAAGGGGGAAGACAGTGGGGGGGAAGACAGTGGGGCGGGAAGACAGTGGGGGCTGAAGAGGGCAGACAGTGGGGGGTGAAGGGGGCAGACAGTAGGGGGTTAAGGGGGAAGACTGTGGGGGTGAAGTGGGAAGACGGGGAAGACAGTGGGGGGTGAAGGGGGAAGACAGTGGGGGGTGAAGGGGAAGACAGCGGGGGGAAGACGGGGAAAGACAGTGGGGGGTGAAGGGGGAATACAGTGGGGGGTGAAGGGGGAAGACAGTGGGGGGGAAAGACAGTGGGGGTGAAGGGGGAAGACAGTGAGGAGGAAAGACAGTGGGGGGGGGAGAAGACAGTGGGGGAGTGGGGGGGGCAGAAGACAGTGGGGGAGTGGGGGGGAGAAGTCAGTGGGGGAGTGGGGGGAGGAGAAGACAGTGGGGGAGTGGGGGGAGGAGAAGACAGTGGGGGAGTGGGGGGGAGAAGACAGTGGGGGGAGAAGACAGTGGGGGGGGGAGAAGACAGTGGGGGAGTTGGGGGGGGGAGAAGACAGTGGGGGAGTGGGGGGGAGAAGACAGTGGTGGGGGGAGAAGACAGTGGGGGAGTGGGGGGGGGGAGAAGACAGTGGGGGAGGGGGGGGGAGAAGACAGTGGGGGAGTGGGGGGGGAGAAGACAGTGGGGAGTGGGGGGGAGAAGACAGTGGGGGGGGGGAGAAGACAGTGGGGGGGGAGAAGACAGTGGGGGAGTGGGGGGGAGAAGACAGTGGGGGGGAGAAGACAGTGGGGGAGTGGGGGGGAGAAGACAGTGGGGGGGAGAAGACAGTGGGGGGGGAGAAGACAGTGGGGGAGTGGGGGGGGAGAAGACAGTGGGGGAGTGGGGGGGGAGAAGACAGTGGGGGAGTGGGGGGGAGAAGACAGTGGGGGAGTGGGGGGAGAAGACAGTGGGGGAGTGGGGGGGAGAAGACAGTGGGGGAGTGGGGGGGGAGAAGACAGGGGGGGGAGAAGACAGTGGGGGAGTGGGGGGGAGAAGACAGTGGGGGAGTGGGGGGGAGAAGACAGTGGGGGGGAGAAGACAGTGGGGAGTGGGGGGGAGAAGACAGTGGGGGGGAGAAGACAGTGGGGGAGTGGGGGGGAGAAGACAGTGGGGGGGAGAAGACAGTGGGGGAGTGGGGGGGGAGAAGACAGTGGGGGAGTGGGGGGGGAGAAGACAGTGGGGGAGTGGGGGGGGAGAAGACAGTGGGGGAGTGGGGGGGAGAAGACAGTGGGGAGTGGGGGGGGAGAAGACAGTGGGGGAGTGGGGGGGAGAATACAGTGGGGGAGTGGGGGGGAGAAGACAGTGGGGGAGTGGGGGGGAGAAGACATTGGGGGAGTGGGGGGGAGAAGACAGTGGGGGAGTGGGGGAGAGAAGACAGTGGGGAGTGGGGGGGAGAAGACAGTGGGGGGGAGAAGACAGTGGGGGAGTGGGGGGGAGAAGACAGTGGGGGAGTGGGGGGGAGAAGACAGTGGGGGGGAGAAGACAGTGGGGGAGTGGGGGGGAGAAGACAGTGGGGGGGAGAAGACAGTGGGGGAGTGGGGGGAGAAGACAGTGGGGGAGTGGGGGGGAGAAGACAGTGGGGGGGAGAAGACAGTGGGGGAGTGGGGGGGAGAAGACAGTGGGGGAGTGGGGGGGAGAAGACAGTGGGGGAGTGGGGGGGGAGAAGACAGTGGGGGAGTGGGGGGGAGAAGACAGTGGGGGAGTGGGGGGAGAAGACAGTGGGGGAGTGGGGGGGAGAAGACAGTGCGGGGGGGTGACGGGGGAAGACAGTGCGGGGGGTGACGGGGGAAGACAGTGCGGGGGGTGACGGGGGAAGACAGTGCGGGGGGTGACGGGGGAAGACAGTGCGGGGGGGACGGGGGAAGACAGTGCGGGGGGTGACGGGGGAAGACAGTGCGGGGGTGACGGGGGAAGACAGTGCGGGGGTGACGGGGGAAAGACAGTGCGGGGGGTGACGGGGGAAAGACAGTGCGGGGGGTGACGGGGGAAAGACAGTGCGGGGGGTGACGGGGGAAAGACAGTGGGGGGGAAAGACAGTGGGGGGTGAAGGGGGAAGACAGTGGGGGGGGAAACAGTGGGGGGTGAAGGGGAAGACAGTGGGGGGGAGACAAGTGGGGGGTGAAGGGGAAGACAGTGGGGGGGAAGAGTGGGGGGGTGATCGGGGAAGACAGTGGGGGGATGACAGTGGGGGGGGGGTGAAGGGGGAAGACAGTGGGGGGGTGAAGGGGGAAGACAGTGGGGAGGGAAAGACTGGGGGGTGAAGGGGGAAGACAGTGGGGGGGAAAGACAGTGGGGGGGTGAAGGGGGAAGACAGTGGGGGGTGAAGGGGGAAGACAGTGGGGGGGTGAAGGGGGAAGACAGTGGGGGGTGGGGGGTGAAGGGGAAGACGGGGGGGGAAGACAGTAGGGTGTGAATGGGGAAGACAGTTGGGGGGGTGAAGGGGGAAGACAGTGGGGGGGTGAAGGGGGAAGACAGTGGGGGGTGAAGAGGGAAGTCAGTGGGGGGAAGACAGTGGGGGGTGAAGGGGGAAGACTGTGGGGGAGGGAAGACAGTGGGGGGTGAAGGGGGAAGACAGTGGGGGGGAAAGACAGTGGGGGGTGAAGGGGGAAGACAGTGGGGAGGAAAGACAGTGGGTGAAGGGGAAGACAGTTGGGGGTGGGGGGTGAAGGGGAAGACGGCGGGGGGAAGACAGTGGGGGGGTGTGAAGGGGGAAGACAGTAGGGTGTGAAGGGGGAAGACAGTGGGGGGGGGGTGAAGGGGGAAGACAGTGGGGGGGGGTGAAGGGGGAAGACAGTGGGGGGTGAAGAGGGAAGTCAGTGGGGGGGAAAGACAGTGGGGGGGAAGACAGTGGGGAGTGAAGGGGGAAGACAGTTGGGGGGAAGACAGTGGGGGGGGAAGGGGGAAGACAGTGGGGGGTGAAAGGGGAAGACAGTGGGGGGGAAGACAGTGGGGTGGGAAGACAGTGGGGGCTGAAGAGGGCAGACAGTGGGGGGTGAAGGGGGCAGACAGTAGGGGGTTAAGGGGGAAGCGTGTGGGGGTGAAGTGGGAAGACGGGGAAGACAGTGGGGGGGTGAAGGGGGAAGACAGTGGGGAGGGAAAGACTGGGGGGTGAAGGGGAAGACAGTGGGGGGGAAAGACAGTGGGGGGTGAAGGGGGAAGACAGTGGGGAGGAAAGACAGTGGGGGTGAAGGGGAAGACAGTGGGGGGTGGGGGGTGAAGGAGAAGACGGGGGGGGAAGACAGTAGGGTGTGAATGGGGAAGACAGTTGGGGGGGTGAAGGGGGAAGACAGTGGGGGGTGAAGGGGGAAGACAGTGGGGGCTGAAGAGGGATGTCAGTGGGGGGGAAGACAGTGGGGGGTGAAGGGGGAAGACTGTGGGGGAGGGAAGACAGTGGGGGGGGAAGACAGTGGGGGGGAAAGACAGTGGGGGGTGAAGGGGGAAGACAGTGGGGAGGAAAGACAGTGGGGTGAAGGGGAAGACAGTTGGGGGTGGGGGGTGAAGGGGAAGACGGCGGGGGGAAGACAGTGGGGGTGTGTGAAGGGGGAAGACAGTAGGGTGTGAAGGGGGAAGACAGTGGGGGGGGTGAAGGGGGAAGACAGTGGGGGGGGGGTGAAGGGGGAAGACAGTGGGGGGTGAAGAGGGAAGTCAGTGGGGGGTGAAGGGGGAAGACAGTGGGGGGTGAAGAGGGAAGTCAGTGGGGGGAAGACAGTGGGGGGTGAAGGGGGAAGACAGTGGGGGGTGAAGAGGGAAGTCAGTGGGGGGAAGACAGTGGGGGGTGAAGGGGGAAGACTGTGGGGGAGGGAAGACAGTGGGGGGTGAAGGGGGAAGACAGTGGGGGGGAAAGACAGTGGGGGGTGAAGGGGGAAGACAGTGGGGAGGAAAGACAATGGGGTGAAGGGGAAGACAGTTGGGGGTGGGGGGTGAAGGGGAAGACGGCGGGGGGAAGACAGTGGGGGGGTGTGAAGGGGGAAGACAGTAGGGTGTGAAGGGGGAAGACAGTGGGGGGGGTGAAGGGGGAATACAGTGGGGGGTGAAGAGGGAAGTCAGTGGGGGGGAAAGACAGTGGGGGGGAAGACAGTGGGGAGTGAAGGGGGAAGACAGTTGGGGGGAAGACAGTGGGGGGAAGACAGTGGGGGGTGAAGGGGGAAGACAGTGGGGGGTGAAGGTGGAAGACAGTGGGGGGTGAAAGGGGAAGACAGTGGGGGGAAGACAGTGGGGTGGGAAGACAGTGGGGGCTGAAGAGGGCAGACAGTGGGGGGTGAAGGGGGCAGACAGTAGGGGGTTACGGGGGAAGACTGTGGGGGAGGGAAGACAGTGGGGGGTGAAGGGGGAAGACAGTGGGGGGAAAGACAGTGGGGGGTGAAGGGGGAAGACAGTGGGGAGGAAAGACAGTGGGGTGAAGGGGAAGACAGTTGGGGGTGGGGGGTGAAGGGGAAGACGGCGGGGGGAAGACAGTGGGGGGGTGTGAAGGGGGAAGACAGTAGGGTGTGAAGGGGGAAGACAGTGGGGGGGGTGAAGGGGGAAGACAGTGGGGGGGGTGAAGGGGAAGACAGTGGGGGGTGAAGAGGGAAGTCAGTGGGGGGGAAGACAGTTGGGGGGAAGACAGTGGGGGGGGAAGGGGGAAGACAGTGGGGGGTGAAGGGGGAAGACAGTGGGGGGGAAGACAGTGGGGCGGGAAGACAGTGGGGGCTGAAGAGGGCAGACAGTGGGGGGTGAAGGGGGCAGACAGTAGGGGGTTAAGGGGGAAGACTGTGGGGGTGAAGTGGGAAGACGGGGAAGACAGTGGGGGGTGAAGGGGGAAGACAGTGGGGGTGAAGGGGGAAGACAGCGGGGGGAAGACGGGGAAAGACAGTGGGGGGTGAAGGGGGAATACAGTGGGGGGTGAAGGGGGAAGACAGTGGGGGGGAAAGACAGTGGGGGTGAAGGGGGAAGACAGTGAGGAGGAAAGACAGTGGGGGGGGGAAGACAGTGGGGGGGTGATCGGGGAAGACAGTGGGGGGGTGATCGGGGAAGACAGTGGGGGGTGGAGGGGGAAGACAGTGGGGGGGTGAAGGGGGAAGACAGTGGGGGGGTGAAGGGGGAAGACAGTGGGGGGGTGAAGGGGGAAGACAGTGGGGGGGTGAAGGGGGAAGACAGTGGGGGGGGAGACAGTGGGGGTGGGAAGACAGTGAGGGGTGAAGAGGAAGACAGTGGGGGTGAAGGGGGAAGACAGTGGGGGGAGAAGACAATGGGGTGGGGAAGACAGTGGAGGGGTGAAGGGGGAAGACAGTGGGGGGGAAGACAGTGGGGGTTGAAGGGGGAAGACAGTGGGGGTTGAAGGGGGAAGACAGTGGGGGGTGAGGGGGAAGACAGTGGGGGGTGAAGGGGGAAGACAGTGGGGGGTGAAGGGGGAAGACAGTGGGGGGTGAAGGTGGAAGACAGTGGGGGGAAGACAGTGGGGGTTGAAGGGAGAAGACGTTGGGGGGTGAAGGTGGAAGACGTTGGGGGGTGAAGGGGGAAGACAGTGGGGGGAAAGACAGTGGGGGTTGAAGGGTGAAGACAGTGGGGGAGGGGCAGACTGGTGGGTGAAGGGGGAAGACAGTGGGGGGGAAGACTGGGGGGTGAAGGGGAAGACATTGGGGGAAAGACTGGGGGGGTGAAGGGGGAAGACAGTGGGGGGTGAAGGGGGAAGACAGTGGGGGGGGAGACAGTGGGGGGTGAAGGGGGAAGACAGTGGGGGGGGAGACAGTGGGGGGTGAAGGGGAAGACAGTGGGGGGGGGAAGACAGTGGGGGTGAGGAGGAAAGACAGTGGGGGATGAAGGGGAAGACAGTGGGGGGTGAAGGGGGAAGACAGTGGGGGGGAAGACAGTGGGGGGTGGAAGACAGTGGGGGTGAGGAGGAAAGACAGTGGGGATGAAGGGGAAGACAGTGGGGGGTGAAGGGGGAAGACAGTGGGGGGGAAGACAGTGGGGGGTGGAGGGGGAAGACAGTGGGGGGGGAGACAGTGGGGGGGTGAAGGGGGAGACCGTGGAGGGGTGAAGGGGGGAGACCGTGGGGGGTGAAGGGGGAAGAGAGTGGGGGGTAAAGGGGGAAGACAGTGGGGGGGAGACAGTGGGGGGTGAAGGGGAAGACAGTGGGGGGTGAAGGGGAAGACAGTGGGGGGTGAAGGGGGAAGACAGTGGGGGGGAGACAGTGGGGGGTGAAGGAAGAAGACAGTGGGGTGGAGACAGTGGGGGGTGAAGGAAGAAGACAGTGGGGGGAAGACTGGGGGGTGAAGGGCGAAGACAGTGGGGGGGAAGACTGGGGAGTGAAGGGGGAAGACAGTGGGGGGTGAAGGGGAAGACAGTGGGGGGGAAGACAGTGGGGATGAAGGGGGAAGACAGTGGGGGGAAGACAGTGGGGGGTGGAGGGGGAAGACAGTGGGGGGGGGGAGACCGTGGGGGGGTGAAGGGGGGAGACCGTGGGGGGTGAAGGGGGGAGACCGTGGGGGGGTGAAGGGGGGAGACCGTGGGGGGTGAAGGGGGGAGACCGTGGGGGGGTGAAGGGGGAAGACAGTGGGGGGTGAAGGGGGAAGACAGTGGGGGGGAGACAGTGAGGGGTGAAGGGGAAGACAGTGGGGGGTGAAGGGGGAAGACAGTGGGGGGTGAAGGGGGAAGACAGTGGGGGGTGAAGGGGAAGACAGTGGGGGGTGAAGGGGAAGACAGTGGGGGGTGAAGGGGGAAGACAGTGGGGGGGGAAGACAGTGGGGCGTGAAGACAGTGGGGGGTGAAGGGGGCAGACAGTGGGGGGTGAAGGGGGCAGACAGTAGGGGGTTAAGGGGGAAGACTGTGGGGGTGAAGTGGGAAGACGGGGAAGACAGTGGGGGGTGAAGGGGGAAGACAGTGGGGGAAGACGGGGAAAGACAGTGGGGGGTGAAGGGGGAATACAGTGGGGGGTGAAGGGGGAAGACAGTGGGGGGGAAAGACAGTGGGGGTGAAGGGGGAAGACAGTGAGGAGGAAAGACAGTGGGGGGGGGAAGACAGTGGGGGGGTGATCGGGGAAGACAGTGGGGGGGTGATCGGGGAAGACAGTGGGGGGGTGGAGGGGGAAGACAGTGGGGGGGTGAAGGGGGAAGACAGTGGGGGGGAGACAGTGGGGGTGGGAAGACATTGGGGGGTGAAGGGGAAGACAGTGGGGGTGAAGGGGGAAGACAGTGGGGGGAGAAGACAATGGGGTGGGGAAGACAGTGGGGGGGAAGACAGTGGGGTTGTAGGGGAAGACAGTGGGGGGTGAAGGGGGAAGACAGTGGGGGTGAAGGGGGAAGACAGTGGGGGGTGAAGGGGGAAGACAGTGGGGGGTGAAGGTGGAAGACAGTGGGGGGACGACAGTGGGGGTTGAAGGGAGAAGACAGTGGGGGGTGAAGGTGGAAGACGTTGGGGGGTGAAGGGGAAGACAGTGGTGGGTGAAGGGGAAGACAGTGGTGGGAAAGACAGTGGGGGTTGAAGGGAGAAGACAGTGGGGAAGGGCAGACTGGTGGGTGAAGGGGGAAGACAGTGGGTGGGAAGACTGGGGGGTGAAGGGGAAGACAGTGGGGGGTGAAGGGGGAAGACAGTGGGGGGGGAGACAGTGGGGGGTGAAGGGGATGACAGTGGGGGGGGGAAGACAGTGGGGGTGAGGAGGAAAGACAGTGGGGATGAAGGGGAAGACAGTGGGGGGTGAAGGGGGAAGACAGTGGGGGGGAAGACAGTGGGGGGTGGAGGGGGAAGACAGTGGGGGGGGGAGACAGTGGGGGTGTGAAGGGGGGAGACCGTGGGGGGTGAAGGGGGAAGAGAGTGGGGGGTAAAGGGGGAAGACAGTGGGGGGGAGACAGTGGGGGGTGAAGGGGAAGACAGTGGGGGGTGAAGGGGAAGACAGTGGGGGGTGAAGGGGAAGACAGTGGGGGGGAAGACAGTGGGGGTGAAGGGGTAAGACAGTGGGGCGGAAGACAGTGGGGGGATGAAGGGGGAAGACAGTGGGGGTGAAGGGGGAAGACAGTGGGGGATGAAGGGGGAAGACCGTGGGGGGAGACAGTGGGGGGTGAAGGGGAAGACAGTGTGGAGGGGAAGACAGTGGGGGGTGAAGGGGTAAGACAGTGGGGGTGAAGGGGGAAGACAGTGGGGGGAGAAGACAATGGGGTGGGGAAGACAGTGGAGGGGTGAAGGGGGAAGACAGTGGAGGGGTGAAGGGGGAAGACAGTGGGAGGGGAAAGGGGAAAGACAGTGGGGGGTGAAGGGGAAAGACAGTGGAGGGTGAAGGGGGAAGACAGTGGGGGGAAAGACAGTGGGCGTTGAAGGGGGAAGGCCGTGGGCGTTGAAGGGAAGACAGTGGGGGGTGACGGGGAAGACAGTGGGGGGTGAAGGGGAAGACAGTGGGGTGGGAGAAGACAGTGGGGGGTGAAGGGGGAAGACTGGGGGGGGTGAAGGGGGAAGACAGTGGGGGGAAGACAGTGGGGGGTGAAGGTGGAAGACAGTGGGGGGTAAGACAGTGGGGGGGTGAAGGGGTAAGACAGTGGGGGGTGAAGGGGGAAGACAGTGGGGGGGGGAAGGGGGAAGACAGTGGGGGGGGAAGACAGTGGGGGGTGAAGGAAGAAGACAGTGGGGGGGAAGACTGGGGGTTGAAGGGCGAAGACAGTGGGGGGGGAAGACTGGGGGGTGAAGGGGGAAGACTGGGGAGTGAAGGGGGAAGACAGTGGGGGGTGAAGGGGAAGACAGTGGGGGGGGAGACAGTGGGGGGTGAAGGGGAAGACAGTGGGGGGAAGACAGTGGGGGGTGGAGGGGGAAGACAGTGGGGGGGGAGACCGTGGGGGGGTGAAGGGGGGAGACCGTGGGGGGTGAAGGGGAAGACAGTGGGGGGTGAAGGGGAAGACAGTGGGGGGAGACAGTGGGGGTGAAGGGGAAGACAGTGGGGGGTGAAGGGGAAGACAGTGGGGGGTGAAGGGGGAAGACAGTGGGGGGAGACAGTGGGGGGTGAAGGAAGAAGACAGTGGGGGGGGGAAGACTGGGGGGTGAAGGGCGAAGACAGTGGGGGGGAAGACTGGGGGGTGAAGGGGGAAGACTGGGGAGTGAAGGGGGAAGACTGGGGAGTGAAGGGGGAAGACAGTGGGGGGTGAAGGGGGAAGACAGTGGGGGGGAAGACAGTGGGGATGAAGGGGGAAGACAGTGGGGGGAAGACAGTGGGGGGTGGAGGGGGAAGACAGTGGGGGGGGGAGACCGTGGGGGGGTGAAGGGGGGAGACCGTGGGGGGGTGAAGGGGGAGACCGTGGGGGGTGAAGGGGGAAGACAGTGGGGGGTGAAGGGGGAAGACAGTGGGGGGGAGACAGTGGGGGGTGAAGGGGAAGACAGTGGGGGGTGAAGGGGAAGACAGTGGGGGGGGGAAAGACAGTGGGGGGTGAAGGGGTAAGACAGTGGGGCGGAAGACTGTGGGGGTGAAGGGGGAAGACTGTGGGGGGTGAAGGTGGAAGACAGTGGGGGGGGAAGGGGAAGACAATGGGGGGGGGAAGACAGTGGGGGGTGAAGGGGGAAGACAGTGGGGGGGAAGACTGGGGGGTGAAGGGCGAAGACAGTGGGGGGGAAGACTGGGGAGTGAAGGGGGAAGACAGTGGGGGGTGAAGGTGGAAGACAGTGGGGGGGGGAAAGACAGTGGGGGGTGAAGGGGAAGACAGTGGGGGGTGAAGGGGGAAGACAGTAGGGAGTGAAGGGGGAAGACAGTGGGGGGTCAATGGGGAAGACAGTGGGGTGGGAATACAGTGGGGGGTGAAGGGGGAAGACAGTGGGGGGGAAGACAGTGGGGGGGAAGTGTGAAGACTGTGGGGAGGAACGACAGTGGGGGGAAGACAGTGGGTGGGGAGGGGGAAGACAGTGGGGAGGAAAGACAGTGGGGGGAAGACAGTGGGGGGGGGAGGGGGAAGACAGTGGGGAGGAAAGACAGTGGGGGGAAGACAGTGGGGGGGAGGGGGAAGACAGTGGGGAGGAAAGACAGTGGGGGGTGAAGGGGGAAGACAGTGGGGGTGAAGGAGAAGACAGTGGGGGGGGAAGACTGGGGGAAGACAGTGGGGGGGGAAGACTGGGGGGTGATGGGGAAAGACTGGGGGGGATGTTGGGGAAAGACAGTGGGGGGGGGGTGAAGGAGAAAGACAGTGGGGGGGGGTGAAGGGGGAAGACAGTGGGGGGTGAAGGGGGAAGACAGTGGGGGGTGAAGGGGGAAGACAGTGGGGGGAAAGACAGTGGTGGTGAAGGGGGAAGACAGTGGGGGGGGAAGGGGGAAGACAGTGGGGGTGAAGGGGGAAGACAGTGGGGGGTGAAGGGGAAGATAGTGGGAGGGGGGGGGTGAAGGGGGAAGACTGGGGGGTGAAGGTTGAAGACAGTGGGGGGGAAGACAGTGGGGGGGGGGAGTGACGGGGAAAGACAGTGGGGGGTGGAAGACAGTGGGGGTGTGACGGGGAAAGACTGGGGAGGTGAAGGGAAAGACAGTGGGGGGGGGTGAAGGAGAAAGACAGTGGGGGGGGTGAAGGAGAAAGACAGTGGGGGGGGTGAAGGAGAAAGACAGTGGGGGGGGGGGGTGAAGGAGAAAGACAGTGGGGGGGGTGAAGGAGAAAGACAGTGGGGGGGGGGTGAAGGTGAAAGACAGTGGGGGGGGGAGGGGAAAGACAGTGGGGGGGGAAGGGGAAGACAGTGGGGGGAAGACAGTGGGGGTGAAGGGGGAAGACAGTGGGGGGTGAAGGGGGAAGACAGTGGGGGGGAAGACTGGGGGGTGAAGGGGGATGACAGTGGGGGGGAAGACTGGGGGGTGAAGGGGGATGACAGTGGGGGGGAAGACTGGGGGGTGAAGGGGGATGACAGTGGGGGGGAAGACTGGGGGGTGAAGGGGGATGACAGTGGGGGGGAAGACTGGGGGGGGGTGACGGGGAAAGACAGTGGGGGGTGAAGGGGAAGACAGTGAAGGGGGAAGACAGTGGGGGGTGAAGGGGAAGAAAGTGGAGGGGAAGTCAGTGGGGGGTGGGGGGGAAGACAGTGGGGGGGGAAGACAGTGGGGGGTGGAGGGGAAAGACAGTGGGGGGTGAAGGGGGAAGACAGTGGGGGGTGAAGGGGAAGACAGTGGGGGGTGAAGGGGAAGACAGTGGGGGGGGAAGACAATGAGGGGTGAAGGGGGAAGACAGTGGGGGGTGAAGGGGAAGTCAGTGGGAGGTGAAGACAGTGGGGGGTGAAGGGGAAAGACAGTGGGGGGTGAAGGGGAAAGACAGTGGGGGGTGAAGGGGAAAGACAGTGGGGGGTGAAGGGTGACGACTGGGGGGGGTGAAGGGGAAGAAAGTGGGGGGGAAGACAGTGGGGGGTGGGGGGGAAGACAGTGGGGGGGGGGAAGACAGTGGGGGCTGGAGGGGAAAGACAGTGGGGGGTGAAGGGGGAAGACAGTCGGGGGTGAAGGGGAAGACAGTGGGGGGGGAAGACAATGAGGGGTGAAGGGGGAAGACAGTGGGGGGTGAAGGGGAAGTCAGTGGGGTGTGAAGACAGTGGGGGGTGAAGGGGAAAGACAGTGGGGGGTGAAGGGGAAAGACAGTGGGGGGTGAAGGGGAAGTCAGTGGGGGGGGGAAGACAGTGGGGGGTGAAGGGGAAAGACAGTGGGGGGTGAAGGGTGACGACTGGGGGGGGTGAAGGGGGAAGACAGTGGGGGGGAAGACTGGGGGGTGAAGGGGGAAGACAGTGGGGGGGAAGACTGGGGGGTGAAGGGGGAAGACTGGGGGTTGTAGGTGGAAGACAGTGGGGGGTGAAGGTGGAAGACAGTGGGGGGTGAAGGTGGAAGACAGTGGGGGGTGAAGGTGGAAGACAGTGGGGGGTGAAGGTGGAAGACAGTGGGGGGTGAAGGTGGAAGACAGTGGGGGCTGAAGGGGAAAGACAGTGGGGTTGAAGGGGAAGACAGTGGGGGGGGAAGACAATGAGGGGCGAAGGGGGAAGACAGTGGGGGGTGAAGGAGAAGACAGTGGGGGGGAAGACTGGGGGGTAAAGGGGGAAGACAGTGGGGGGGAAGAATGGGGGGTGAAGGGGGAAGACTGGGGGTGAAGGGGGGAAGACAGTGAGGGGTGAAGGGGAAGACAGTGAGGGGTGAAGGGGGGAAGACAGTGTGGGGGTGAAGGGGAAAGACAGTGGGGGGGTGAAGGGGGAAGACAGTGGGGGGAAAGACAGTGGGGGGGTGAAGGGGAAGACAGTGGGGGGTGAAGGGGAAGACAGTGGGGGGTGAAGGGGAAGACAGTGGGGGGTGAAGGGGAAGACTGGGGGGTGAAGGGGGAAGACAGTAGGGAGTGAAGGGGGAAGACAGTGGGGGGTGAATGGGGAAGACAGTGGGGTGGGAATACAGTGGGGGGTGAAGGGGGTAGACTGGGGGGTGAAGACAGTGGGGGGGGGAAGTGTGAAGACAGTGGGGAGGAACGACAGTGGGGGGGAAGACAGTGGGGGGGGGAGGGGAAGACAGTGGGGAGGAAAGACAGTGGGGGGTGAAGGGGGAAGACAGTGGGGGTGAAGGAGAAGACAGTGGGGGGGGGAAGACAGTGGGGGGTGAAGGGGGAAGACAGTGGGGGGTGAAGACAGTGGGGGGTGACGGGGAAAGACAGTGGGTGGTGGAAGACAGTGGGGGGTGATGGGGAAAGACCGGGGGGGGGGAGGGTGTTGGGGAAAGACAGTGAGTGGGGGTGAAGGAGAAAGACAGTGGGGGGGGGGGTGAAGGGGAAAGACTGGGGGGGTGAAGGGGGAAGACAGTGGGGGGTGAAGGGGGAAGACAGTGGGGGGAAAGACAGTGGGGGGTGAAGGGGGAAGACAGTGGGGGAAAGACAGTGGGGGGTGAAGGGGGAAAAACAGTGGGGGGTGAAGGGGGAAGACAGTGGGGGGGGAAGACAGTGGGGGTGAAGGGGGAAGACAGTGGGGGGAAAGACAGTGGGGGGTGAAGGGGGGAAGACAGTGGGGGGGGGGAAGGGTGAAGAGAGTGGGGGAGGAAAGACGGTGGGGGGGAAGGGGGAAGACAGTGTGGGGTGAAGGGGAAGATAGTGGAAGGGGAAGACTGGGGGTGAAGGGGGATGACTGGGGGATGAAGGGGAAAGACAGTGGGGGGTGAAGGGGAAAGACAGTGGGGGGTGAAGGGGAAAGACAGTGGGGGGTGAAGGAGGACGATAGTGGGGGGTGAAGGGGGAAGACAGTGGGGGGGGAAGACAGTGGGGGGGAAGGCTGAAGACAGTGGGGAGGAAAGACAGTGGGGGGAAGACAGTGGGGAGGAAAGACAGTGGGGGGGAAGGGGGAAGACAGTGGGGGTGAAGGGGAAGACAGTGGGGGGAAGACTGGGGGTGAAGGGGGAAGAAAGTGGGGGGTGAAGGTGGAAGACAGTGGGGGGTGAAGGTGGAAGACAGTGGGAGGTGAAGATGGAAGACTGGGGGGTGACGGTGGAAGACAGTGGGGGGTGAAAGGGAAAGACAGTGGGGGGTGAAGGGGGAAGACAGTGGGGGTGAAGGGGAAGACAGTGGGGGGGGAAGACAATGGGGGGTGAAGGGGGAAGACAGTGGGGGGTGAAGGAGAGGACAGTGGGGGGGGGAAGACTGGGGGGTAAAGGGGGAAGACAGTTGGGGGGAAGAATAGGGGGTGAAGGGGTAAGACTGGGGGTGAAGGGGGAAGACAGTGGGGGGTGAAGGGCGAAGACAGTGGGGGGTGAAGGGGAAGACAGTGAGGGGTGAAGGGGGAAGACAGTGGGGGGGGGTGAAGGGGGAAGACAGTGGGGGGGGGTGAAGGGGGAAGACAGTTTGGGGGGAGACGGGGGAAGACAGTGGGGGGGGAGACGGGGAAGACAGTGGGGGGGGAGACGGGGGAAGACAGTGGGGGGGTGAAGGGGGAAGACAGTGGGGGGTGAAGTGGAAGACAGTGGGGGGGTGAAGGGGGAAGACACTGGGGGGGGTGAAGCGGGAAGACAGTGGGGGGGGGGAAAGACAGTGGGGGAGTGACGGGGAAAGACAATGGGGGGAAAGACAGTGGGGGGTGAAGCGGGAAGACAGTGGGGGGTAAAGTGGAAGACAGTGGGGGGGTGAAGGGGAAAGACAGTGGGGGGGGGAGGAAAGACAGTGGGGGAGTGACGGGGAAAGACAATGGGGGGAAAGACAGTGGGGGGTGAAGCGGGAAGACAGTGGGGGGTGAAGGTGGAAGACAGTGGAGAGTGAAGGTGGAAGACAGTGGGGGGGGGAAGACAGTGGGGGGTGATGGGGAAGACAGTGGGAGGGAAGACAGTGGGGGTGAAGGGGAAGACAGTGGAGGGTGAATGGGAAGACAGTGGGGGGGTGAAGGGGGAAGACAGTGGTGGGGGGAAGACTGGGGGGTGAAGGGGGAAGACAGTGGGGGGGAAGACTGGGGGGGGAAGGCTGTGGGGGGTGGGGGGGGAAGGCTGTGGGGGGTGAAGGGGGAAGACAGTGGGGGGTGAAGGGGAAGACAGTGGGGGGTGATGGGGGAAGACAGTAGGGGTGAAGGGGGACGACAGTGGTGGGGGGAAGACTGGGGGGTGAAGGGGGAAGACAGTGGGGGGGAAGACAGTGGGGGGGGGAAGACTGGGGGGTGAAGGGGGAAGACGGTGGGGGGGGAAGACTGGGGGGGGGGTGGGGGGGAAGACTGGGGGGGTGGGGGGGGAAGACTGGGGGGGTGGGGGGGGAAGACAGTGGGGGGTGGGGGGGAAGACAGTGGGGGGTGAAGGGGAAGACAGTGGGGGGTGAAGGGGGAAGACAGTAGGGGTGAAGGGGGACGACAGTGGGGGGTGAAGGGGGAAGACAGTGGGGGGGAAAGACAGTGGGGGGTGAAGGGGGAAGACAGTGGGGGGGGGAAGACAGTGGGGAGGAAAGACAGTGGGGGGGGATGACTGGGGGGTGAAGGGGGAAGACAGTGGGGGGGAAGGGGGAAGACAGTGGGGCGTGAAGGGGGAAGACAGTGGGGCGGTGGAAAGACAGTGGGGGGTGAAGGGGGAAGACAGTGGGGGGGGTGAAGGGGGAAGACAGTGGGGGGGGGGGTGAAGGGGGAAGACAGTGGGGGGGGTGAAGGGGGAAGACAGTGGGGGGGGGGTGAAGGGGGAAGACAGTGGGGGGGGTGAAGGGGGAAGACAGTGGGGGGGTGAAGGGGGAAGACAGTGGGGGGGGTGAAGGGGGAAGACAGTGGGGGGGGTGAAGGGGGAAGACAGTGGGGGGGGTGAAGGGGGAAGACGGGGGGGGGGTGAAGGGGGAAGACAGTGGGGGGTGAAGGGGGAAGCCAGTAGGGAGTGAAGGGGGAAGACAGTGGGGGGTGAAGGGGGAAGACAGTGGGGGGTGAAGGGGGAAGGCAGTAGGGAGTGAAGGGGGACGATAGTGGGGGGTGAAGGGGAAGGCAGTGGGGGGGAAAGACAGTGGGGGGTGAAGGGGGAAGACAGTGGGGGGCGGAAGACAGTGGGGGGGAAGGCTGAAGACAGTGGGGAGGAAAGACAGTGGGGGGGGAAGGGGGAAGACAGTGGGGTGGAAAGACAGTGGGGGGTGAAGGGGGAAGACAGGGGGGGGTGAAGGGGAAGACAGTGGCGGGGGAAGACTGGGGGGTGAAGGGGGAAGACAGTGGGGGGGAAGACAATGGTGTGAAGGGGAAGACAGTGGGGGGTGAAGGGGGAAGACAGTGGGGGGTGAAGGGGGAAGACAGTGGGATGGGAAGACTGGGGGGGTGAAGGGAGAAGACGGTGGGGGGGAAGACTGGGGGGTGAAGGGGGAAGACAGTGGGGGGTGAAGGGGGAAGACAGTAGGGAGTGAAGGGGGAAGACAGTGGGGGGTGAAGGGGGAAGACAGTGGGGTGGGAAGACTGGGGGGGTAAAGGGAGAAGACAGTGGTGGGGGGGAAGACAGTGGGGGGGGGAAGTGTGAAGACAGTGGGGAGGAAAGACAGTGGGGGGGAATACAGTGGGGGGGGAAGGGGGGAGACCGTGGGGAGTAAAGACAGTGGGGGGTGAAGGGGGCAGACAGTGGGGGGTGAAGGAGAAGACAGTGGGGGGGGGAAGACTGGGGGAAGACACTGGGGGGTGAAGGGGGAAGACAGTGGGGGGGAAGACAGTGGGGGGTGAAGGGGAAGACAGTGGGGGGGGATGACTGGGGGGTGAAGGGGGAAGACAGTGGGGGGGAAGACTGGGGGGCGAAGGGGGAAGACTGGGGGGCGAAGGGGGAAGACTGGGGGGCGAAGGGGCAAGACAGTGGGGGGTGAAGAGGGAAGACAGTGGGGGGTGAAGGGGGAAGAGTGGGGGTGAAGGGGGAAGAGTGGGAGGGTGACGGGGGAAGAGTGGGAGGGTGACGGGGGAAGACAGTGGGAGGGTGACGGGGGAAGACAGTGGGAGGGTGACGGGGGAAGACAGTGGGAGGGTGACGGGGGAAGACAGTGGGAGGGTGACGGGGGAAGACAGTGGGAGGGTGACGGGGGAAGACAGTGGGGGGGTGACGGGGGAAGACAGTGGGGGGTGAAGGGGGAAGACAGGGAGTGAAGGGGGAAGACGGGGGGGTGAAGGGGGAAGACGGGGGGATGAACGGGGAAGACAGTGGGGCGTGAAGGGGGAAGACAGTGGGGGGTGGAAAGACAGTGGGGTTGAAGGGGGAAAGACAGTGGGGGGTGAAGGGGGAAGACAGTGGGGGGGGGGAAGACAGTGGGGGGGGAAGGGGGAAGACAGTGGGGAGGAAAGACAGTGGGGGTGAAGGGGGAAGACAGTGGGGGGGAAGACAGTAGGGGGTGAAGGGGGAAGACAGTGGGGTGGGAAGACTGGGGGGTGAAGGGAGAAGACAGTGGGGGGGAAGACTGGGGGGTGAAGGGGGAAGACAGTGGGGGGTGAAGGGGGAAGACAGTGGGGGGTGATGGGGAAGACAGTGGGGGGGGGAAGACAGTGGGGGTGGGAAGTGTGAAGACAGTGGGGAGGAAAGACAGTGAGGGGGAAGACAGTGGGGGGGGGAAGTGTGAAGACAGTGGGGAGGAAAGACTGGGGGGGAAGGCAGTGGGGGGGGGGAAGGGGGAAGACAGTGGGGAGGAAAGACAGTGGGGGGGAAGACAGTGGGGGGGAAGGGGGAAGACAGTGGGGAGTAAAGACAGTGGGGGTGAAGGGGGGAAGACAGTGGGGGGTGAAGGAGAAGACAGTGGGGGGGGGAAGACTGGGGGAAGACAGTGGGGGGTGAAGGGGGAAGACACTGGGGGGTGACGGGGAAAGACAGTGGGTGGTGGAAGACAGTGGGGGGTGACGGGGAAAACCTCGAGGGGGTGTTGGGGAAAGACAGTGGGGGGGTGAAGGAGAAAGACAGTGGAGGGGGGTGAAGGGGGAAGACAGTGGGGGGGGGGGAAGACAGTGGGGGGGGTGAAGGGGAAGACAGTGGGGGGGTGAAGGGGAAGACAGTGGGGGGTGAAGGGGGAAGACAGTGGGGGGGGAAGACAGTGGGGTGAAGGGGGAAGACAGTGGGGTGAAGGGGGAAGACAGGGGGGTGAAGGGGAAAGACAGTGGGGGGTGAAGGGGAAGACTGGGGGGTGAAGGGGAATGACAGTGGGGCGTGAAGGGGAAGACTGGGGGGTGAAGGGGAAAGACAGTGGGGGGTGAAGGGGGAAGACAGTGGGGGGGAAGACAGTGGGGGGGAAGGCTGAAGACAGTGGGGAAGAAAGACAGTGGGGGTGAAGGGGGAAGACAGTGGGGGGGAAGACTGGGGAGTGAAGGGGGAAGACAGTGGGGGGTGAAGGGGGAAGACAGTGGGGGGGGGGGTGGAAGACAGTGGGGAGGAAAGACAGTGGGGGTGAAGGGGGAAGACAGTGGGGAGGAAAGACAGTGGGGGTGAAGGGGGAAGACAGTGGGGGGAAGACAGTGGGGGGTGAAGGGGGAAGACAGTGGGGGGTGAAGGGGGAAGACAGTGGGGAGTGAAGGGGTAAGACAGTGGGGGGTGAAGGGAAGACAGTGGGGGGGGGGAAGACAGTGGGGGGGGGAAGTGTGAAGACAGTGGGGGGGAAGACAGTGGGGGGGAGGGGGAAGACAGTGGGGAGTAAAGACAGTGGGGGGTGAAGGAGAAGACAGTGAGGGGGAAGAATGTGGGGGGTGAAGGGAGAAGACAGTGAGGGGGGGAAGTGTGAAGACAGTGGGGAGGAAAGACAGTGGGGGGGAAGACAGTGGGGGGGGGGAAGGGGGAAGACAGTGGGGGGTGAAGGAGAAGACAGTGGGGGGGGGAAGACAGTGGGGGGGGGAAGTGTGAAGACAGTGGGGAGGAAAGACAGTGAGGGGGAAGACAGTGGGGGGGGAAGTGTGAAGACAGTGGGGAGGAAAGACTGGGGGGGAAGACAGTGGGGGGGGGAAGGGAGAAGACAGTGGGGAGGAAAGACAGTGGGGGGGAAGACAGTGGGGGGGGGAAGGGGGAAGACAGTGGGGAGTAAAGACAGTGGGGGTGAAGGGGGAAGACAGTGGGGGGTGAAGGAGAAGACAGTGGGGGGGGGGAAGACTGGGGGAAGACAGTGGGGGGTGAAGGGGGAAGACACTGGGGGGTGACGGGGAAAGACAGTGGGTGGTGGAAGACAGTGGGGGGTGACGGGGAAAACCTCGAGGGGGTGTTGGGGAAAGACAGTGGGGGGGTGAAGGAGAAAGACAGTGGAGGGGGTTGAAGGGGGAAGACAGTGGGGGTTGAAGGGGGAAGACAGTGGGGGGGTGAAGGGGAAGACAGTGGGGGGTGAAGGGGGAAGACAGTGGGGGGGAAGACAGTGGGGGGAAGGGGGAAGACAGTGGGGTGAAGGGGGAAGACAGTGGGGTGAAGGGGGAAGACAGTGGGGTGAAGGGGGAAGACAGTGGGGGGTGAAGGGGGAAGACTGGGGGATGAAGGGGAAAGACAGTGGGGGGTGAAGGGGGAAGACTGGGGAGTGAAGGGGGAAGACAGTGGGGGGTGAAGGGGGAAGACAGTGGGGGGGGGTGGAAGACAGTGGGGAGGAAAGACAGTGGGGGTGAAGGGGGAAGACAGTGGGGGGGAAGACAGTGGGGGGTGAAGGGGGAAGACAGTGGGGGGTGAAGGGGGAAGACAGTGAGGAGTGAAGGGGTAAGACAGTGGGGGGTGAAGGGGAAGACAGTGGGGGGGGGAAGACAGTGGGGGGGGAAGTGTGAAGACAGTGGGGAGGAAAGACAGTGAGGGGGAAGACAGTGGCGGGGAGGGGGAAGACAGTGGGGAGTAAAGACAGTGGGGGGTGAAGGAGAAGACAGTGAGGGGGAAGACTGGGGGGGGTGAAGGGAGAAGACAGTGAGGGGGGGGAAGTGTGAAGACAGTGGGGAGGAAAGACAGTGGGGGGGAAGACGGGGGGAAGGGGGAAGACAGTGGGGGGTGAAGGAGAAGACAGTGGGGGGGAAGACAGTGGGGGGGGAAGGGGGAAGACAGTGGGGAGTAAAGACAGTGGGGGTGAAGGAGAAGACAGTGGGGGGGGGGAAGTCAGTGGGGGGTGAAGGGGGAAGACACTGAGGGGTGACGGGGAAAGACAGTGGGTGGTGGAAGACAGTTGGGGGTGACGGGGAAAAACTCGAGGGGGTGTTGGGGAAAGACAGTGGGGGGGTGAAGGAGAAAGACAGTGGAGGGGGGTGAAGGGGGAAGACAGTGGGGGGGGTGAAGGGGGAAGACAGTGGGGGGGGTGAAGGGGGAAGACAGTGGGGGGGGGGGGTGAAGGGGGAAGACAGTGGGGGGGGGTGAAGGGGGAAGACAGTGGGGGGGGGTGAAGGGGGAAGACAGTGGGGGGGGTGAAGGGGGAAGACAGTGGGGGGGGGTGAAGGGGGAAGACAGTGGGGGGGGATGAAGGGGGAAGACAGTGGGGGGGGTGAAGGGGGAAGACAGTGGGGGGGTGAAGGGGAAGACAGTGGGGGGTGAAGGGGGAAGACAGTGGGGGGGAAGACACTGGGGGGTGAAGGGGGAAGACTGGGGGGGGTGAAGGGGGAAGACTGGGGGGGGGGTGAAGGGGGAAGACAGTAGGGAGTGAAGGGGGAAGACAGTGGGGGGTGAAGGGGGAAGACTGGGGAGTGAAGGGGGAAGACAGTGGGGGGTGAAGGGGGAAGACAGTGGGGGGGGGTGGAAGACAGTGGGGAGGAAAGACAGTGGGGGTGAAGGGGGAAGACAGTGGGGGGGAAGACAGTGGGGGGTGAAGGGGGAAGACAGTGGGGGGTGAAGGGGGAAGACAGTGAGGAGTGAAGGGGTAAGACAGTGGGGGGTGAAGGGGAAGACAGTGGGGGGGGGAAGACAGTGGGGGGGGAAGTGTGAAGACAGTGGGGAGGAAAGACAGTGAGGGGGAAGACAGTGGCGGGGAGGGGGAAGACAGTGGGGAGTAAAGACAGTGGGGGGTGAAGGAGAAGACAGTGAGGGGGAAGACTGGGGGGGGTGAAGGGAGAAGACAGTGAGGGGGGGGAAGTGTGAAGACAGTGGGGAGGAAAGACAGTGGGGGGGAAGACGGGGGGAAGGGGGAAGACAGTGGGGGGTGAAGGAGAAGACAGTGGGGGGGAAGACAGTGGGGGGGGAAGGGGGAAGACAGTGGGGAGTAAAGACAGTGGGGGTGAAGGAGAAGACAGTGGGGGGGGGGAAGTCAGTGGGGGGTGAAGGGGGAAGACACTGAGGGGTGACGGGGAAAGACAGTGGGTGGTGGAAGACAGTTGGGGGTGACGGGGAAAAACTCGAGGGGGTGTTGGGGAAAGACAGTGGGGGGGTGAAGGAGAAAGACAGTGGAGGGGGGTGAAGGGGGAAGACAGTGGGGGGGTGAAGGGGGAAGACAGTGGGGGGGGTGAAGGGGGAAGACAGTGGGGGGGGGGGGTGAAGGGGGAAGACAGTGGGGGGGGTGAAGGGGGAAGACAGTGGGGGGGGGTGAAGGGGGAAGACAGTGGGGGGGGTGAAGGGGGAAGACAGTGGGGGGGGGTGAAGGGGGAAGACAGTGGGGGGGGATGAAGGGGGAAGACAGTGGGGGGGGTGAAGGGGGAAGACAGTGGGGGGGTGAAGGGGAAGACAGTGGGGGGTGAAGGGGGAAGACAGTGGGGGGGAAGACACTGGGGGGTGAAGGGGGAAGACTGGGGGGGGTGAAGGGGGAAGACTGGGGGGGGTGAAGGGGGAAGACAGTAGGGAGTGAAGGGGGAAGACAGTGGGGGGTGAAGGGGGAAGACTGGGGAGTGAAGGGGGAAGACAGTGGGGGGTGAAGGGGGAAGACAGTGGGGGGGGATGAAGGGGGAAGACAGTGGGGGGGGTGAAGGGGGAAGACAGTGGGGGGGTGAAGGGGAAGACAGTGGGGGGTGAAGGGGGAAGACAGTGGGGGGGAAGACACTGGGGGGTGAAGGGGGAAGACTGGGGGGGGTGAAGGGGGAAGACTGGGGGGGGGTGAAGGGGGAAGACAGTAGGGAGTGAAGGGGGAAGACAGTGGGGGGTGAAGGGGGAAGACAGGGGGGGGTGAAGGGGGAAGACAGTGGGGCGTGAAGGGGGAAGACAGTGGGGGGGAAAGACAGTGGGGGGTGAAGGGGGAAGACAGTGGGGGGGAAAGACAGTGGGGGGAAGGCTGAAGACAGTGGGGAGGAAAGACAATGGGGGGGAAGGGGGAAGACAGTGGGGAGGAAAGACAGTGGGGGGTGAAGGGGGAAGACAGTGGGGGGTGAAGGGGAAGACAGTGGGGGGGAAGACTGGGGGGTGAAGGGGAAGACAGTGGGGGGGGAAGACTGGGGGGTGAAGGGGGAAGACAGTGGGGGGGGAAGACTGGGGGGTGAAGGGGGAAGACAGTGGGGGGGGGAAGACTGGGGGGTGAAGGGGGAAGACAGTGGGGGGGAAGACAGTGGGGGGTGAAGGGGGAAGACAGTGGGGGGTGAAGGGGGAAGACAGTGGGGGGGAAGACAGTGGGGGGTGAAGGGGGAAGACAGTGGGGGGTGAGGGGGAAGACAGTGGGGGGGAAGACAGTGGGGGGTGAAGGGGGAAGACAGTGGGGGGTGAAGGGGGAAGACATTGAGGGGGAAGACAGTGGGGGGTGAAGGGGGAAGACAGTGGGGGGTGAAGGGGGAAGACAGTGGGGGGTGAAGGGGGAAGACTGGGGGGGGTGAAGGGGAAAGACAGTGGGGGTTAAGGAGGAAGACAGTGGGGGGTGAAGGGGGAAGACGGGGGGGGAGACAGTGGGGGGGGAAGGGTGAAGACAGTGGGGAGGAAAGACAGTGGAGGGGGGGAAGGGGGAAGACAGTGGGTAGGAAAGACAGTGGGGGGTGAAGGGGGAAGACTGGGGGGTGAAGGGGAAGATAGTGGGAGGTGAAGACTGGGGGGTGAAGGGGGAAGACTGGGGGGTGAAGGTTGAAGACAGTGGGGGGGAAGACAGTGGGGGGGTGACGGGGAAAGACAGTGGGGGGTGGAAGACAGTGGGGGTGAGACGGGGAAAGACAGTGGGGGTGAGACGGGGAAAGACAGTGGGGGTGAGAAGGGGAACGGCAGTGGGGGGGGGGGTAAAAGGGAAAGACAGTGGGGGGGAAGGGGAAAGATAGTGGGGGGGGAAGGGGAAAGACAGTGGGGGGGGAAGGGGAAGACAGTGGGGAGGAAAGACAGTGGGGGGGAAGACAGTGGGGGGGGGAAGGGGGAAGACAGTGGGGAGGAAAGACAGTGGGGGTGAAGGGGGAAGACAGTGGGGGGGAAGACTGGGGGGTGAAGGGGGAAGACGGGGGGGGGAAGACTGGGGGGTGAAGGGGGAAGACAGTGGGGGGGAAGACAGTGGGGGGTGAAGGGGGAAGACAGTGGGGGGTGAAGGGGGAAGACAGTGGGGGGGAAGACAGTGGGGGGTGAAGGGGGAAGACAGTGGGGGGGAAGACAGTGGGGGGTGAAGGGGGAAGACAGTGGGGGGTGAAGGGGGAAGACAGTGGGGAGGAAAGACAGTGGGGGGTGAAGGGGGAAGACAGTGGGGGGTGAAGGGGAAGATAGTGGGAGGGGAAGACTGGGGGTTGAAGGGGGAAGACTGGGGGGTGAAGGTTGAAGACAGTGGGGGGGAAGACAGTGGGGGGGTGACGGGGAAAGACAGTGGGGGGTGGAAGACAGTGGGGGTGTGACGGGGAAAGACAGTGGGGGGGTGAAGGGGAAAGACAGTGGGGGGGTGAAGGGGAAAGACAGTGGGGGGGTGAAGGGGAAAGACAGTGGGGGGGTGTGAAGGGGAAAGACAGTGGGGGGGTGTGAAGGGGAAAGACAGTGGGGGGGTGAAGGGGAAAGACAGTGGGGGGGGGGGTGAAGGGGAAAGACAGTGGGGGGGGGGGTAAAGGGGAAAGACAGTGGGGGGGAAGGGGAAAGACAGTGGGGGGGGAAGGGGAAGACAGTGGGGATGAAAGACAGTGGGGGGGAAGACAGTGGGGGGGGGAAGGGGGAAGACAGTGGGGGGGAAGACTGGGGGGTGAAGGGGGAAGACAGTGGGGGGGAAGACAGTGGGGGGTGAAGGGGAAAGACAGTGGGGGCTGAAGGTGAAAGACAGTGGGGGGCATGGGGAAGACAGTGGGGGGTGAAGGGGGAAGACAGTGAAGGGGAAGACAGTGGGGGGTGAAGGGGAAGAAAGTGGGGGGGTAGACAGTGCGGGGGGAAGACAGTGGGCGGTGGGGAGGGAGACAGTGTGGGGTGGGGGGTGGGGGGAAGACAGTGGGGGGAGAAGGGGAAAGACAGTGGGGGGTGAAGGGGAAAGACAGTGGGGGTGAAGGGGAAGTCAGTGGGGGGGGAAGACAGTGGGGGGTGAAGGGGAAAGACTGGGGGGGGTGAAGGGGAAAGACAGTGGGGGGTGAAGGGGAAAGACAGTGGGGGGAAAGACAGTGGGGGGGTGAAGGGGGAAGACAGTGGGGGTGGGAAGGCTGAAGACAGTGGGGAGGAAAGACAGTGGGGGGGAAGGGGGAAGACAGTGGGGAGGAAAGACTGGGGGGGAAGGGGGAAGACAGTGGGGGGTGAAGGGGAAGACAGTGGGGGGAAGACTGGGTGGTGAAGGGGGAAGACAGTTGGGGGGAAGACAGTGGCGGGTGAAGGGGGAAGACAGTGGCGGGTGAAGGGGAAAGACAGTGGCGGATGAAGGGGGAAGACAGTGGGGGGTGAAGGGGAAGACAGTGCGGGGGGGTAGACAGTGGGGGGTGGGGGGGAGACAGTGGGGGGTGAAGGGGAAAGAAAGTGGGGGGTGAAGGGGAAGACAGTGGGGGGGGGAAGACTGGGGGGTGAAGGGGGAAGACAGTGGGGGGCAAAGAATGGGGGGTGAAGGGGAAGACTGGGGGTGAAGGGGGAAGACAGTGGGGGGGTGAAGGGGGAAGACAGTGGGGGAAAAGACAGTGGAGGATGAAGGGGAAAGACAGTGTGGGGTGAAGGGGGAAGACAGTGGGGGAAAGACAGTGGGGGTGAAGGGGGAAGACAGTGGGAGGGGAAAGACAGTGGGGGGGTGAAGGGGGAAGACAGTGGGGGGGGGTGAAGGGGGAAGACAGTGGGGGGGTGAAGGGGGAAGACAGTGGGGGGGTGAAGGGGGAAGACAGTGGGGGGGTGAAGGGGGAAGACAATGGGGAGTAAAGACAGTGGTGGGTGAAGGGGGCAGACAGTGGGGGGGGATGACTGGGGGGTGAAGGGGGAAGACAGTGGGGGGGAAGACTGGGGGGCGAAGGGGGAAGACTGGGGGGCGAAGGGGGAAGACTGGGGGGTGAAGGGGCAAGACAGTGGGGCGTGAAGGGGGAAGACTGGGGGGGTGGAAAGACAGTGGGGGGTGAAGGGGGAAGACAGTGGGGGGTGAAGGGGGAAGACAGTGGGGGGGTGACGGGGGAAGACAGTGGGGGGGTGACGGGGGAAGACAGTGGGGGGGTGACGGGGGAAGACAGTGGGGGGGTGACGGGGGAAGACAGTGGGGGGGTGACGGGGAAGACAGTGGGGGGGTGAAGGGGGAAGACAGTGGGGGGGGTGAAGGGGGAAGACAGTAGGGAGTGAAGGGGGAAGACGGGGGGGTGAAGGGGGAAGACGGAGGGGTGAACGGGGAAGACAGTGGGGCGTGAAGGGGGAAGACAGTGGGGGGTGGAAAGACAGTGGGGTTGAAGGGGGAAAGACAGTGGGGGGTGAAGGGGGAAGACAGTGGGGAGGAAAGACAGTGGGGGGGGAAGGGGGAAGACAGTGGGGAGGAAAGACAGTGGGGGGGGAAGGGGGAAGACAGTGGGGAGGAAAGACAGTGGGGGGGGAAGGGGGAAGACAGTGGGGAGGAAAGACAGTGGGGGTGAAGGGGGAAGACAGTGGGGGGGAAGACAGTGGGGGTTGAAGGGGGAAGACAGTGGGGTGGGAAGACTGGGGGGGTGAAGGGAGAAGACAGTGGGGGGGAAGACTGGGGGGTGAAGGGGGAAGACAGTGGGGGGTGAAGGGGGAAGACAGTAGGGAGTGAAGGGGGAAGACAGTGGGGGGTGATGGGGAAGACAGTGGGGGGGGGAAAGACAGTGGGGGGGGGGAAGTGTGAAGACAGTGGGGAGGAAAGACAGTGAGGGGGAAGACAGTGGGGGGGGAAGTGTGAAGACAGTGGGGAGGAAAGACTGGGGGGGAAGACAGTGGGGGGGGGAAGGGGGAAGACAGTGGGGAGGAAAGACAGTGGGGGGGAAGACAGTGGGGGGGGAAGGGGGAAGACAGTGGGGAGTAAAGACAGTGGGGGTGAAGGGGGAAGACAGTGGGGGGTGAAGGAGAAGACAGTGGGGGGGGCAGACTGGGGGAAGACACTGGGGGGTGAAGGGGGAAGACACTGGGGGGTGACGGGGAAAGACAGTGGGTGGTGGAAGACAGTGGGGGGTGACGGGGAAAACCTCGAGGGGGTGTTGGGGAAAGACAGTGGAGGGGGGTGAAGGAGAAAGACAGTGGAGGGGGGTGAAGGGGGAAGACAGTGGGGGGGGTGAAGGGGGAAGACAATGGGGGGGGTGAAGGGGGAAGACAGTGGGGGGGTGAAGGGGAAGACAGTGGGGGGTGAAGGGGGAAGACAGTGGGGGGGAAGACAGTGGGGTGAAAGGGGAAGACAGTGGGGTGAAGGGGGAAGACAGTGGGGTGAAGGGGGAAGACTGGGGGGTGAAGGGGAAAGACAGTGGGGGGTGAAGGGGGAAGACTGGGGGGTGAAGGGGAAAGACAGTGGGGGGTGAAAGGGGAAGACAGTGGGGGGGAAGGCTGAAG
The DNA here is from genome assembly GCF_047496795.1 of Chiloscyllium punctatum. Classification (NCBI taxonomy): domain Eukaryota; kingdom Metazoa; phylum Chordata; class Chondrichthyes; order Orectolobiformes; family Hemiscylliidae; genus Chiloscyllium; species Chiloscyllium punctatum. The sequence continues at coordinate 30,425 of NW_027310648.1, forward strand.
ACAGTGGGGAAGAAAGACAGTGGGGGTGAAGGGGGAAGACAGTGGGGGGGAAGACTGGGGAGTGAAGGGGGAAGACAGTGGGGGGTGAAGGGGGAAGACAGTGGGGGGGGGTGGAAGACCGTGGGGAGGAAAGACAGTGGGGGTGAAGGGGGAAGACAGTGGGGGGGAAGACAGTGGGGGGTGAAGGGGGAAGACAGTGGGGGGTGAAGGGGGAAGACAGTGGGGGGTGAAGGGGAAAGACAGTGGGGGGTGAAGGGGGAAGACAGTGGGGGGGGGAAGACAGTGGGGGGGGAAGTGTGAAGACAGTGGGGAGGAAAGACAGTGAGGGGGAAGACAGTGGGGGGGAGGGGGAAGACAGTGGGGAGTAAAGACAGTGGGGGGTGAAGGAGAATACAGTGAGGGGGAAGACTGTGGGGGGTGAAGGGAGAAGACAGTGGGGGGGGGGGGAAGTGTGAAGACAGTGGGGAGGAAAGACAGTGGGGGGGAAGACAGTGGGGGGTGAAGGAGAAGACAGTGGGGGGGAAGACAGTGGGGGGGGAAGGGGGAAGACAGTGGGGAGTAAAGACAGTGGGGGTGAAGGAGAAGACAGTGGGGGGTGAAGGGGGAAGACACTGAGGGGTGACGGGGAAAGACAGTGGGTGGTGGAAGACAGTTGGGGGTGACGGGGAAAAACTCGAGGGGGTGTTGGGGAAAGACAGTGGGGGGGGTGAAGGGGGAAGACAGTGGAGGGGGGTGAAGGGGGAAGACAGTGGGGGGGGGGTGAAGGGGGAAGACAGTGGGGGGGGTGAAGGGGGAAGACAGTGGGGGGGGGTGAAGGGGGAAGACAGTGGGGGGGGTGAAGGGGGAAGACAGTGGGGGGGGGGTGAAGGGGGAAGACAGTGGGGGGGTGAAGGGGAAGACAGTGGGGGGTGAAGGGGGAAGACAGTGGGGGGGAAGACAGTGGGGGGTGAAGGGGAAAGACAGTGGGGGGTGAAGGGGAAAGACAGTGGGGGGTGAAGGGGGAAGACAGTGGGGGGTGAAGGGGAAAGACAGTGGGGGGTGAAGGGGGAAGACAGTGGGGGGTGAAGGGGAAGACAGTGGGGGGTGAAGGGGGAAGACAGTGGGGGGTGAAGGGGGAAGACAGTGGGGGGGAAAGACAGTGGGGGGTGAAGGGGGAAGACAGTGGGGGGGAAAGACAGTGGGGGGAAGGCTGAAGACAGTGGGGAGGAAAGACAGTGGGGGGTGAAGGGGAAGACAGTGGGGGGGATGACTGGGGGGTGAAGGGGGAAGACAGTGGGGGGGAAGACTGGGGGGCGAAGGGGGAAGACTGGGGGGTGAAGGGGCAAGACAGTGGGGCGTGAAGGGGGAAGACAGTGGGGGGGGGTGGAAAGACAGTGGGGGTGAAGGGGGAAGACAGTGGGGGGTGAAGGGGGAAGACAGTGGGGGGGTGACGGGGGAAGACAGTGGGGGGGTGACGGGGGAAGACAGTGGGGGGGTGACGGGAGAAGACAGTGGGGGGGTGAAGGGGGAAGACAGTGGGGGGTGAAGGGGGAAGACAGTAGGGAGTGAAGGGGGAAGACGGGGGGGTGAAGGGGGAAGACGGGGGGGTGAAGGGGGAAGACAGTGGGGGGGTGAAGGGGGAAGACAGTGGGGGGGTGAAGGGGGAAGACAGTGGGGGGTGAAGGGGGAAGACAGTGGGGGGTGAAGGGGGAAGACAGTGGGGCGTGAAGGGGGAAGACAGTAGGGGGTGGAAAGACAGTGGGGTTGAAGGGGGAAAGACAGTGGGGGGGGAAGGGGGAAGACAGTGGGGAGGAAAGACAGTGGGGGTGAAGGGGGAAGACAGTGGGGGGGAAGACAGTGGGGGGTGAAGGGGGAAGACAGTGGGGTGGGAAGACTGGGGGGGTGAAGGGAGAAGACAGTGGGGGGCAAGACTGGGGGGTGAAGGGGGAAGACAGTAGGGAGTGAAGGGGGAAGACAGTGGGGGGTGATGGGGAAGACAGGGGGGGGGGGAAGACAGTGGGGGGGGAAGTGTGAAGACAGTGGGGAGGAAAGACAGTGAGGGGGAAGACAGTGGGGGGGGGAAGTGTGAAGACAGTGGGGAGGAAAGACTGGGGGGGAAGACAGTGGGGGGGGGAAGGGGGAAGACAGTGGGGAGGAAAGACAGTGGGGGGGAAGACAGTGGGGGGGGAAGGGGGAAGACAGTGGGGAGTAAAGACAGTGGTGGTGAAGGGGGAAGACAGTGGGGGGTGAAGGAGAAGACAGTGGGGGGGGGAAGACTGGGGGAAGACAGTGGGGGGTGAAGGGGGAAGACACTGGGGGGTGACGGGGAAAGACAGTGGGTGGTGGAAGACAGTGGGGGGTGACGGGGAAAACCTCGAGGGGGTGTTGGGGAAAGACAGTGGGGGTTGAAGGAGAAAGACAGTGGAGGGGGGTGAAGGGGGAAGACAGTGGGGGGGGGGGTGCAGGGGGAAGACAGTGGGGGGGTGAAGGGGAAGACAGTGGGGGGTGAAGGGGGAAGACAGTGGGGTGAAGGGGGAAGACAGTGGGGTGAAGGGGGAAGACAGTGGGGGGTGAAGGGGGAAGACTGGGGGGTGAAGGGGAAAGACAGTGGGGGGTGAAGGGGGAAGACAGTGGGGGGGGGAAGACAGTGGGGGGGAAGGCTGAAGACAGTGGGGAAGAAAGACAGTGGGGGTGAAGGGGGAAGACAGTGGGGGGGAAGACTGGGGAGTGAAGGGGGAAGACAGTGGGGGGTGAAGGGGGAAGACAGTAGGGAGTGAAGGGGGAAGACAGTGGGGGGTGAAGGGGAAGACAGTGGGGGGGGAAGTGTGAAGACAGTGGGGAGGAAAGACAGTGAGGGGGAAGACAGTGGGGGGGAGGGGGAAGACAGTGGGGAGTAAAGACAGTGGGGGGTGAAGGAGAAGACAGTGAGGGGGAAGACTGTGGGGGGTGAAGGGAGAAGACAGTGGGGGGGGGGAAGTGTGAAGACAGTGGGGAGGAAAGACAGTGGGGGGGAAGACAGTGGGGGGGGAAGGGGGAAGACAGTGGGGGGTGAAGGGGAAGACAGTGGGGGGGGGAAGTGTGAAGACAGTGGGGAGGAAAGACAGTGAGGGGGAAGACAGTGGGGGGGAGGGGGAAGACCGTGGGGAGGAAAGACAGTGGGGGTGAAGGGGGAAGACAGTGGGGGGGAAGACAGTGGGGGGTGAAGGGGGAAGACAGTGGGGGGTGAAGGGGGAAGACAGTAGGGAGTGAAGGGGGAAGACAGTGGGGGGTGAAGGGGAAGACAGTGGGGGGGGAAGTGTGAAGACAGTGGGGAGGAAAGACAGTGAGGGGGAAGACAGTGGGGGGGAGGGGGAAGACAGTGGGGAGTAAAGACAGTGGGGGGTGAAGGAGAAGACAGTGAGGGGGAAGACTGTGGAGGGTGAAGGGAGAAGACAGTGGGGGGGGGGGGAAGTGTGAAGACAGTGGGGAGGAAAGACAGTGGGGGGGAAGACAGTGGGGGGGGGAAGGGGGAAGACGGTGGGGGGTGAAGGAGAAGACAGTGGGGGGGAAGACAGTGGGGGGGAAGGGGGAAGAGAGTGGGGAGTAAAGACAGTGGGGGTGAAGGAGAAGACAGTGGGGGGGGGCAAGACAGTGGGGGGTGAAGGGGGAAGACACTGAAGGGTGACGGGGAAAGACAGTGGGTGGTGGAAGACAGTTGGGGGTGACGGGGAAAAACTCGAGGGGAGGTTGGGGAAAGACAGTGGGGGGGTGAAGGAGAAAGACAGTGGAGGGGGGTGAAGGGGGAAGACAGTGGGGGGGGTGAAGGGGGAAGACAGTGGGGGGGGTGAAGGGGGAAGACAGTGGGGGGGGTGAAGGGGGAAGACAGTGGGGGGGGTGAAGGGGGAAGACAGTGGGGGGGGGTGAAGGGGGAAGACAGTGGGGGGGGGTGAAGGGGAAGACAGTGGGGGGTGAAGGGGGAAGACAGTGGGGGGGAAGACACTGGGGGGTGAAGGGGGAAGACAGTGGGGGGTGAAGGGGAAAGACAGTGGGGGGTGAAGGGGAAAGACAGTGGGGGGTGAAGGGGGAAGACAGTAGGGAGTGAAAGGGGAAGACAGTGGGGGGTGAAGGGGAAGACAGGGGGGGTGAAGGGGGAAGACAGTGGGGCGTGAAGGGGGAAGACAGTGAGGGGGAAAGACAGTGGGGCGTGAAGGGGGAAGACAGTGGGGGGGAAAGACAGTGGGGGGAAGGCTGAAGACAGTGGGGAGGGAAGACAGTGGGGAGGAAAGACAATGGGGGGGAAGGGGGAAGACAGTGGGGAGGAAAGACAGTGGGGGTGAAGGGGGAAGACAGTGGGGGGTGAAGGGGAAGACAGTGGGGGGGAAGACTGGGGGGTGAAGGGGAAGACAGTGGGGGGGGAAGACAGTGGGGGGGGAAGTGTGAAGACAGTGGGGAGGAAAGACAGTGAGGGGGAAGACAGTGGGGGGGGGAAGTGTGAAGACAGTGGGGAGGAAAGACTGGGGGGGAAGACAGTGGGGGGGGGAAGGGGGAAGACAGTGGGGGGGAAGACAGTGGGGGGGGGAAGGGGAAGACAGTGGGGAGTAAAGACAGTGGGGGTGAAGGGGGAAGACAGTGGGGGGTGAAGGAGAAGACAGTGGGGGGGGGAAGACTGGGGGAAGACAGTGGGGGGTGAAGGGGGAAGACAGTGGGGGGTGAAGGGGAAAGACAGTGGGGGGTGAAGGGGGAAGACAGTGGGGGGTGAAGGGGAAAGACAGTGGGGGGTGAAGGGGAAAGACAGTGGGGGGTGAAGGGGGAAGACAGTGGGGGGTGAAGGGGGAAGACAGTGGGGGGTGAAGGGGGAAGACAGGGGGGGGGTGAAGGGGGAAGACAGTGGGGGGGAAAGACAGTGGGGGGTGAAGGGGGAAGACAGTGGGGGGGAAAGACAGTGGGGGGAAGGCTGAAGACAGTGGGGAGGAAAGACAGTGGGGGGTGAAGGGGAAGACAGTGGGGGGGATGACTGGGGGGTGAAGGGGGAAGACAGTGGGGGGGAAGACTGGGGGGCGAAGGGGGAAGACTGGGGGGTGAAGGGGCAAGACAGTGGGGCGTGAAGGGGGAAGACAGTGGGGGGGGTGGAAAGACAGTGGGGGTGAAGGGGGAAGACAGTGGGGGGTGAAGGGGGAAGACAGTGGGGGGGTGACGGGGGAAGACAGTGGGGGGGTGACGGGGGAAGACAGTGGGGGGGTGACGGGAGAAGACAGTGGGGGGGTGAAGGGGGAAGACAGTGGGGGGGTGAAGGGGGAAGACAGTAGGGAGTGAAGGGGGAAGACGGGGGGGTGAAGGGGGAAGACGGGGGGGTGAAGGGGGAAGACAGTGGGGGGGTGAAGGGGGAAGACAGTGGGGGGGTGAAGGGGGAAGACAGTGGGGGGTGAAGGGGGAAGACAGTAGGGAGTGAAGGGGGAAGACGGGGGTGAAGGGGGAAGACGGGGGGGTGAACGGGGAAGACAGTGGGGCGTGAAGGGGGAAGACAGTGGGGGGTGGAAAGACAGTGGGGTTGAAGGGGGAAAGACAGTGGGGGGGGAAGGGGGAAGACAGTGGGGAGGAAAGACAGTGGGGGTGAAGGGGGAAGACAGTGGGGGGGAAGACAGTGGGGGGTGAAGGGGGAAGACAGTGGGGTGGGAAGACTGGGGGGGTGAAGGGAGAAGACAGTGGGGGGCAAGACTGGGGGGTGAAGGGGGAAGACAGTAGGGAGTGAAGGGGGAAGACAGTGGGGGGTGATGGGGAAGACAGGGGGGGGGGGAAGACAGTGGGGGGGGAAGTGTGAAGACAGTGGGGAGGAAAGACAGTGAGGGGGAAGACAGTGGGGGGGGGGAAGTGTGAAGACAGTGGGGAGGAAAGACTGGGGGGGAAGACAGTGGGGGGGGGAAGGGGGAAGACAGTGGGGAGGAAAGACAGTGGGGGGGAAGACAGTGGGGGGGGAAGGGGGAAGACAGTGGGGAGTAAAGACAGTGGTGGTGAAGGGGGAAGACAGTGGGGGGTGAAGGAGAAGACAGTGGGGGGGGGGAAGACTGGGGGAAGACAGTGGGGGGTGAAGGGGGAAGACACTGGGGGGTGACGGGGAAAGACAGTGGGTGGTGGAAGACAGTGGGGGGTGACGGGGAAAACCTCGAGGGGGTGTTGGGGAAAGACAGTGGGGGTTGAAGGAGAAAGACAGTGGAGGGGGGTGAAGGGGGAAGACAGTGGGGGGGGGGTGCAGGGGGAAGACAGTGGGGGGGTGAAGGGGAAGACAGTGGGGGGTGAAGGGGGAAGACAGTGGGGTGAAGGGGGAAGACAGTGGGGTGAAGGGGGAAGACAGTGGGGGGTGAAGGGGGAAGACTGGGGGGTGAAGGGGAAAGACAGTGGGGGGTGAAGGGGGAAGACAGTGGGGGGGGAAGACAGTGGGGGGGAAGGCTGAAGACAGTGGGGAAGAAAGACAGTGGGGGTGAAGGGGGAAGACAGTTGGGGGGAAGACTGGGGAGTGAAGGGGGAAGACAGTGGGGGGTGAAGGGGGAAGACAGTGGGGGGGGTGGAAGACCGTGGGGAGGAAAGACAGTGGGGGTGAAGGGGGAAGACAGTGGGGGGGAAGACAGTGGGGGGTGAAGGGGGAAGACAATGGGGGGTGAAGGGGGAAGACAGTAGGGAGTGAAGGGGGAAGACAGTGGGGGGTGAAGGGGAAGACAGTGGGGGGGGAAGTGTGAAGACAGTGGGGAGGAAAGACAGTGAGGGGGAAGACAGTGGGGGGGAGGGGGAAGACAGTGGGGAGTAAAGACAGTGGGGGGTGAAGGAGAAGACAGTGAGGGGGAAGACTGTGGGGGGTGAAGGGAGAAGACAGTGGGGGGGGAAGTGTGAAGACAGTGGGGAGGAAAGACAGTGGGGGGGAAGACAGTGGGGGGGGGAAGGGGGAAGACGGTGGGGGGTGAAGGAGAAGACAGTGGGGGGGAAGACAGTGGGGGGGAAGGGGGAAGACAGTGGGGAGTAAAGACAGTGGGGGTGAAGGAGAAGACAGTGGGGGGGGGCAAGACAGTGGGGGGTGAAGGGGGAAGACACTGAAGGGTGACGGGGAAAGACAGTGGGTGGTGGAAGACAGTTGGGGGTGACGGGGAAAAACTCGAGGGGAGGTTGGGGAAAGACAGTGGGGGGGTGAAGGAGAAAGACAGTGGAGGGGGGTGAAGGGGGAAGACAGTGGGGGGGGTGAAGGGGGAAGACAGTGGGGGGGGTGAAGGGGGAAGACAGTGGGGGGGGTGAAGGGGGAAGACAGTGGGGGGGGTGAAGGGGGAAGACAGTGGGGGGGGGTGAAGGGGGAAGACAGTGGGGGGGGGTGAAGGGGAAGACAGTGGGGGGGTGAAGGGGAAGACAGTGGGGGGGAAGACACTGGGGGGTGAAGGGGGAAGACAGTGGGGGGTGAAGGGGGAAGACAGTGGGGGGTGAAGGGGAAAGACAGTGGGGGGTGAAGGGGAAAGACAGTGGGGGGTGAAGGGGAAAGACAGTGGGGGGTGAAGGGGGAAGACAGTAGGGAGTGAAGGGGGAAGACAGTGGGGGGTGAAGGGGGAAGACAGGGGGGGTGAAGGGGGAAGACAGTGGGGCGTGAAGGGGGAAGACAGTGAGGGGGAAAGACAGTGGGGGGTGAAGGGGGAAGACAGTGAGGGGGAAAGACAGTGGGGGGTGAAGGGGGAAGACAGTGGGGGGGAAAGACAGTGGGGGGAAGGCGGAAGACAGTGGGGAGGGAAGACAGTGGGGAGGAAAGACAATGGGGGGGAAGGGGGAAGACAGTGGGGAGGAAAGACAGTGGGGGTGAAGGGGGAAGACAGTGGGGGGTGAAGGGGAAGACAGTGGGGGGGAAGACTGGGGGGTGAAGGGGAAGACAGTGGGGGGGAAGACAGTGGGGGGGGAAGTGTGAAGACAGTGGGGAGGAAAGACAGTGAGGGGGAAGACAGTGGGGGGGGGAAGTGTGAAGACAGTGGGGAGGAAAGACTGGGGGGGAAGACAGTGGGGGGGGGAAGGGGGAAGACAGTGGGGGGGAAGACAGTGGGGGGGGAAGGGGGAAGACAGTGGGGAGTAAAGACAGTGGGGGTGAAGGGGGAAGACAGTGGGGGGTGAAGGAGAAGACAGTGGGGGGGGGGAAGACTGGGGGAAGACAGTGGGGGGTGAAGGGGGAAGACACTGGGGGGTGACGGGGAAAGACAGTGGGTGGTGGAAGACAGTGGGGGGTGACGGGGAAAACCTCGAGGGGGTGTTGGGGAAAGACAGTGGGGGGTGAAGGAGAAAGACAGTGGAGGGGGGTGAAGGGGGAAGACAGTGGAGGGGGGTGAAGGGGGAAGACAGTGGGGGGGGGTGAAGGGGGAAGACAGTGGGGGGGTGAAGGGGAAGACAGTGGGGGGTGAAGGGGGAAGACAGTGGGGGGGGAAGACAGTGGGGTGAAGGGGGAAGACAGTGGGGTGAAGGGGGAAGACAGTGGGGGGGTGAAGGGGAAGACAGTGGGGGGTGAAGGGGGAAGACAGTGGGGGGGAAGACAGTGGGGTGAAGGGGGAAGACAGTGGGGTGAAGGGGGAAGACAGTGGGGGGTGAAGGGGGAAGACTGGGGGGGGTGAAGGGGGAAGACTGGGGGGTGAAGGGGAAAGACAGTGGGGGGTGAAGGGGGAAGACAGTGGGGGGGGGAAGACAGTGGGGGGGAAGGCTGAAGACAGTGGGGAAGAAAGACAGTGGGGGTGAAGGGGGAAGACAGTGGGGAGGGTGGAAGACCGTGGGGAGGAAAGACAGTGGGGGTGAAGGGGGAAGACAGTGGGGGGGAAGACAGTGGGGGGTGAAGGGGGAAGACAGTGGGGGGTGAAGGGGGAAGACAGTGGGGGGTGAAGGGGGAAGACAGTGGGGGGTGAAGGGGGAAGACAGTGGGGGGTGAAGGGGAAGACAGTGGGGGGGGAAGTGTGAAGACAGTGGGGAGGAAAGACAGTGAGGGGGAAGACAGTGGGGGGGAGGGGGAAGACAGTGGGGAGTAAAGACAGTGGGGGGTGAAGGAGAAGACAGTGAGGGGGAAGACTGTGGGGGGTGAAGGGAGAAGACAGTGTGGGGGGGGAAGTGTGAAGACAGTGGGGAGGAAAGACAGTGGGGGGGAAGACAGTGGGGGGGGGAAGGGGGAAGACAGTGGGGGGTGAAGGAGAAGACAGTGGGGGGGGAAGGGGGAAGACAGTGGGGAGTAAAGACAGTGGGGGTGAAGGAGAAGACAGTGGGGGGGGGGAAGTCAGTGGGGGGTGAAGGGGGAAGACACTGAGGGGTGACGGGGAAAGACAGTGGGTGGTGGAAGACAGTTGGGGGTGACGGGGAAAAACTCGAGGGGAGGTTGGGGAAAGACAGTGGGGGGGTGAAGGAGAAAGACAGTGGAGGGGGGTGAAGGTGGAAGACAGTGGGGGGGGTGAAGGTGGAAGACAGTGGGGGGGGGTGAAGGGGGAAGACAGTGGGGGGGGTGAAGGGGGAAGACAGTGGGGGGGGTGAAGGGGGAAGACAGTGGGAGGTTGAAGGGGAAGACAGTGGGGGGTGAAGGGGGAAGACAGTGGGGGGGAAGACTGGGGGGTGAAGGGGGAAGACAGTGGGGGGTGAAGGGGGAAGACAGTGGGGGGTGAAGGGGGAAGACAGTGGGGGGTGAAGGGGGAAGACAGTGGGGGGTGAAGGGGGAAGACGGGGGGGTGAAGGGGGAAGACGGGGAGGGGTGAAGGGGGAAGACGGGGGGGGTGAAGGGGGAAGACGGGGGGGGTGAAGGGGGAAGACGGGGGGGGTGAAGCGGGAAGACGGGGGGGGGTGAAGGGGGAAGACGGGGGGGGTGAAGGGGGAAGACAGTGGGGCGTGAAGGGGGAAGACAGTGGGGGGGAAAGACAGTGGGGGGTGAAGGGGGAAGACAGTGGGGGGGAAAGACAGTGGGGGGAAGGCTGAAGACAGTGGGGAGGAAAGACAATGGGGGGAAGGGGGAAGACAGTGGGGAGGAAAGACAGTGGGGGTGAAGGGGGAAGACAGTGGGGGGTGAAGGGGAAGACAGTGGGGGGGAAGACTGGGGGGTGAAGGGGAAGACAGTGGGGGGGGAAGACTGGGGGGTGAAGGGGGAAGACAGTGGGGGGGGAAGACTGGGGGGTGAAGGGGGAAGACAGTGGGGGGGGAAGACTGGGGGGTGAAGGGGGAAGACAGTGGGGGGGGAAGACTGGGGGGTGAAGGGGAAGACAGTGGGGGGGAAGACTGGGGAGTGAATGGGGAAGACAGTGGGGGGGAAGACAGTGGGGGGTGAAGGGGGAAGACAGTGGGGGGGGAAGGGGGAAGACAGTGGGGGGGAAGACAGTGGGGGGTGAAGGGGGAAGACAGTGGGGGGGAAGACAGTGGGGGGTGAAGGGGGAAGACAGTGGGGGGTGAGGGGGAAGACAGTGGGGGGGAAGACAGTGGGGGGTGAAGGGGGAAGACAGTGGGGGGTGAAGGGGGAAGACATTGAGGGGGAAGACAGTGGGGGGTGAAGGGGGAAGACAGTGGGGGGGGTGAAGGGGGAAGACAGTGGGGGGGGTGAAGGGGGAAGACAGTGGGAGGGTGAAGGGGAAGACAGTGGGGGGTGAAGGGGGAAGACAGTGGGGGGGAAGACTGGGGGGTGAAGGGGGAAGACAGTGGGGGGTGAAGGGGGAAGACAGTGGGGGGTGAAGGGGGAAGACAGTGGGGGGTGAAGGGGGAAGACAGTGGGGGGTGAAGGGGGAAGACAGTGGGGGGGAAAGACAGTGGGGGGTGAAGGGGGAAGACAGTGGGGGGGAAAGACAGTGGGGGGAAGGCTGAAGACAGTGGGGAGGAAAGACAATGGGGGGGCAGGGGGAAGACAGTGGGGAGGAAAGACAGTGGGGGTGAAGGGGGAAGACAGTGGGGGGTGAAGGGGAAGACAGTGGGGGGGAAGACTGGGGGGTGAACGGGAAGACAGTGGGGGGGGAAGACTGGGGGGTGAAGGGGGAAGACAGTGGGGGGGGAAGACTGGGGGGTGAAGGGGGAAGACAGTGGGGGGGGGGGTAGACTGGGGGGTGAAGGGAGAAGACAGTGGGGGGGAAGACTGGGGAGTGAATGGGGAAGACAGTGGGGGGGAAGACAGTGGGGGGTGAAGGGGGAAGACTGGGGGTGGGGAAGGGGGAAGACAGTGGGGGCGAAGACAGTGGGGGGTGAAGGGGGAAGACAGTGGGGGGTGAAGGGGGAAGACAGTGGGGGGTGAGGGGGAAGACAGTGGGGGGGAAGACAGTGGAGGGTGAAGGGGGAAGACAGTGGGGGGTGAAGGGGGAAGACATTGAGGGGGAAGACAGTGGGGGGTGAAGGGGGAAGACAGTGGGGGGTGAAGGGGGAAGACATTGAGGGGGAAGACAGTGGGGGGTGAAGGGGGAAGACAGTGGGGGGTGAAGGGGGAAGACATTGAGGGGGAAGACAGTGGGGGGTGAAGGGGGAAGACAGTGGGGGGTGAAGGGGGAAGACATTGAGGGGGAAGACAGTGGGGGGTGAAGGGGGAAGACAGTGGGGGGTGAAGGGGTACGACATTGAGGGGGAAGACAGTGGGGGGTGAAGGGGGAAGACAGTGGGGGGTGAAGGGGGAAGACAGTGGGGGGTGAAGGGGGAAGACAGTGGGGGGTGAAGGGGAAAGACAGTGGGGGGTGAAGGGGAAAGACAGTGGGGGTTAAGGAGGAAGACAGTGGGGGGTGAAGGGGGAAGACAGTGGGGAGGAAAGACAGTGGGGGGGGAAGGGGGAAGACAGTGGGTAGGAAAGACAGTGGGGGGTGAAGGGGGAAGACTGGGGGGTGAAGGGGAAGATAGTGGGAGGTGAAGACTGGGGGGTGAAGGGGGAAGACTGGGGGGTGAAGGTTGAAGACAGTGGGGGGGAAGACAGTGGGGGGGTGACGGGGAAAGACAGTGGGGGGTGGAAGACAGTGGGGGTGAGACGGGGAAAGACAGTGGGGGTGAGACGGGGAAAGACAGTGGGGGTGAGAAGGGGAAAGACAGTGGGGGGGGTGAGAAGGGGAAAGACAGTGGGGGGTGAAGGGGGAAGACAGTGGGGGGTGAAGGGGGAAGACAGTGGGGAGGAAAGACAGTGGGGGTGAAGGGGGAAGACAGTGGGGGGGAAGACTGGGAGGTGAAGGGGGAAGACGGGGGGGGGGAAGACTGGGGGGTGAAGGGTGAAGACAGTGGGGGGGAAGACAGTGGGGGGTGAAGGGGGAAGACAGTGGGGGGTGAAGGGGGAAGACAGTGGGGGGGAAGACAGTGGGGGGTGAAGGGGGAAGACAGTGGGGGGGAAGACAGTGGGGGGTGAAGGGGGAAGACAGTGGGGGGTGAAGGGGAAGACAGTGGGGGGGAAGACAGTGGGGGGTGAAGGGGGAAGACAGTGGGGGGTGAAGGGGGAAGACAGTGGGGAGGTAAGACAGTGGGGGGTGAAGGGGGAAGACATTGGGGGGTGAAGGGGAAGATAGTGGGAGGGGAAGACTGGGGGGTGAAGGGGGAAGACTGGGGGGTGAAGGTTGAAGACAGTGGGGGGGTGACGGGGAAAGACAGTGGGGTGTGGAAGACAGTGGGGGGGTGAAGGGGAAAGACAGTGGGGGGGTGAAGGGGAAAGACAGTGGGGGGGTGAAGGGGAAAGACAGTGGGGGGGGTAAAGGGGAAAGACAGTGGGGGGGGAAGGGGAAAGACAGTGGGGGGGGAAGGGGAAGACAGTGGGGATGAAAGACAGTGGGGGGGAAGACAGTGGGGGGGGAAGGGCGAAGACAGTGGGGAGGAAAGACAGTGGGGGTGAAGGGGGAAGACAGTGGGGGGGAAGACTGGGGGGTGAAGGGGAAGACAGTGGGGGGGAAGACAGTGGGGGGGTGACGGGGAAAGACAGTGGGGGGTGGAAGACAGTGGGGGGTGTAGGGGAAAGACAGTGGGGGCTGAAGGTGAAAGACAGTGGGGGGCATGGGGAAGACAGTGGGGGGTGAAGGGGGAAGACAGTGAAGGGGAAGACAGTGGGGGGTGAAGGGGAAGAAAGTGGGGGGGTAGACAGTGCGGGGGGAAGACAGTGGGCGGTGGGGAGGGAGACAGTGTGGGGTGGGGGGTGGGGGGGAGACAGTGGGGGGTGGGGGGGAAGACAGTGGGGGGAGAAGGGGAAAGACAGTGGGGGGTGAAGGGGAAAGACAGTGGGGGTGAAGGGGAAGTCTGGGGGGGGGGAAGACAGTGGGGGGTGAAGGGGAAAGACAGTGGGGGGGTGAAGGGGAAAGACAGTGGGGGGAAAGACAGTGGGGGGGTGAAGGGGGAAGACAGTGGGGGTGGGAAGGCTGAAGACAGTGGGGAGGAAAGACAGTGGGGGGGAAGGGGGAAGACAGTGGGGAGGAAAGACTGGGGGGGAAGGGGGTAGACAGTGGGGGGTGAAGGGGAAGACAGTGGGGGGAAGACTGGGTGGTGAAGGGGGAAGACAGTTGGGGGGAAGACAGTGGCGGGTGAAGGGGGAAGACAGTGGCGGGTGAAGGGGGAAGACAGTGGCGGGTGAAGGGGAAAGACAGTGGCGGGTGAAGGGGAAAGACAGTGGCGGGTGAAGGGGGAAGACAGTGGGGGGTGAAGGGGAAGACAGTGCGGGGGGGAAGACAGTGGGGTGTGGGGGGGAGACAGTGGGGGGTGAAGGGGAAAGAAAGTGGGGGGTGAAGGGGAAGACAGTGGGGGGGGAAGACTGGGGGGTGAAGGGGGAAGACAGGGGGGGGAAAAGACAGTGGAGGATGAAGGGGAAAGACAGTGTGGGGTGAAGGGGGAAGACAGTGGGGGAAAGACAGTGGGGGTGAAGGGGGAAGACAGTGGGAGGGGAAAGACAGTGGGGGGGTGAAGGGGGAAGACAGTGGGGGGGTGTAGGGGGAAGACAGTGGGGGGGTGAAGGAGGAAGACAGTGGGGGGGTGAAGGGGGAAGACAGTGGGGGGGTGAAGGGGGAAGACAGTGGGGGGGTGAAGGGGGAAGACAGTGGGGGGGGTGGAGGGGGAAGACAGTGGGGGGGCGAGGGGGAAGACAGTGGGGGGGGGGCGAAGGGGGAAGACAGTGGGGGGGTGAAGGGGGAAGTCACTGGGGGGGGTGAAGGGGGAAGACAGTGGGGGGAAAGACAGTGGGGGGTGAAGGGGGAAGATTGTGGGGGGGAAAGACAGTGGGCGGGGTGACGGGGAAAGACAGTGGGGGGTGAAGGGGGAAGACTGGGGGGGTGAAGGGGGAAGACAGTGGGGGGGGGAAGACAGTGGGGGGTGAGGGGGGAAGACAGTGGGGGGTGAAGCGGGAAGACAGTGGGGGGTGAAGGTGGAAGACAGTGGGGGGTGAAGGTGGAAGACAGTGGGGGGGGAAGACAGTGGGGGGTGAAGCGGGAAGACAGTGGGGGGGAAGACAGTGGGGGGTGAAGGTGGAAGACAGTGGGGGGTGAAGGTGGAAGACAGTGGGGGGTGAAGGTGGAAGACAGTGGGGGGTGAAGGGGGAAGTCACTGGGGGGGGTGAAGGGGGAAGACAGTGGGGGGAAAGACAGTGGGGGGTGAAGGGGGAAGATTGTGGGGGGGAAAGACAGTGGGCGGGGTGACGGGGAAAGACAGTGGGGGGTGAAGGGGGAAGACTGGGGGGGTGAAGGGGGAAGACAGTGGGGGGGGAAGACAGTGGGGGGTGAAGCGGGAAGACAGTGGGGGGGAAGACAGTGGGGGTGAAGGTGGAAGACAGTGGGGGGTGAAGGTGGAAGACAGTGGGGGGGGGGAAGACAGTGGGGGGTGAAGCGGGAAGACAGTGGGGGGGAAGACAGTGGGGGGGGAAGACAGTGGGGGGTGAAGGTGGAAGACAGTGGGGGGTGAAGGTGGAAGACAGTGGGGGGTGAAGGGGAAAGACAGTGGGGGGTGAAGGGGAAAGACAGTGGGGGGTGAAGGGGGAAGACAGTGGGGTGGTGAAGGGGAAAGACAGTGGGGGGGTGAAGGCGGAAGACAGTGGGGGGGAAAGACAGTGGGGGGTGAAGCTGGAAGACAGTGGGGGGAAATACAGTGGGGGGGAAGACAATGGGGGGTGAAGGGGGAAGACAGTGGGGGGGAAGACAGTGGGAGGTGGGGGGGAAGACAGTGGGAGGTGGGGGGGGAGAGACAGTGGGGGGTGAAGGGGAAAGACAGTGGGGGGTGAAGAGGAAAGGCAGTGGGGGGTGAAGAGGAAAGGCAGTGTGGGGTGAAGGGGAAAGCCGGTGGGGGCTGAAGGGGAAAGACAGTGGGGGGGGAAGACAGTGGGGGGGGAAAGGGGGAAGACAGTGGGGAGGAAAGTCAGTGGGGGGTGAAGGGGGAAGACAGTGGGGGGTGAAGGGGAAGACTGGGGGGTGAAGGGGGAAGACAGTGGGGGGGGGTGAAGGGGGAAGACAGTGGGGGGGGGGTGAAGGCGGAAGACAGTGGGGGGGGTGAAGGCGGAAGACAGTGGGGGGGGTGAAGGCGGAAGACAGTGGGGGGGTGAAGGGGGAAGACAGTGGGGGGATGAAGGGGGAAGACTGGGGGGGGGAAGACAGTGGGGGGTGAAAGGGGAAGACAGTGGGGGGGAGACAGTCGGGGGGGAAGGGTGAAGACAGTGGGGAGGAAAGACAGTGGGGGGTGAAGGGGGGAGACAGTGGGGGGGGGAAGGGTGAAGACAGTGGGGAGGAAAGACAGTGGGGGGTGAAGGGTGAAGACAGTGGGGAGGAAAGACAGTGGGGGGTGAAGGGGGAAGACAGTGGGGAGGAAAGACAGTGGGGGGTGAAGGGGGAAGACAGTGGGGAGGAAAGACAGTGGGGGTGCAGGGGGCAGACAGTGGGTAGGAAAGACAGTGGGGGTGAAGGGGTCAGACAGTGGGGAGGAAAGACAGTGGGGGGGTGACGGGGAAAGACAGTGGGGGGTGGAAGACAGTGGGGGGTGAAGGGGAAAGACAGTGGGGGGTGAAGGGGAAGAAAGTGGGGGTGGGGAGGGGGGAGACAGTGGGGTGTGAAGGGGGAAGATAGTGGGGGGTGAAGGGGGAAGATAGTGGGGGGTGAAGGGGGAAGATAGTGGGGGGTGAAGGGGGAAGATAGTGGGGGGTGAAGGGGGAAGATAGTGGGGGGTGAAGGGGGAAGATAGTGGGGGGTGAAGGGGAAGTCAGTGGGGGGGGAAGACAGTGGGGGGTGAAGGGGAAAGACAGTGGGGGGTGAAGGGGAAAGACAGTGGGGGGGAAGGGGAAAGACAGTGGGGGGTGAAGGGGAAAGACAGTGGGGGGGAAGGGGAAAGACAGTGGGGGGTGAAGGGGGACGACAGTGGGGGGTGAAGGGGGAAGACAGTGGGGGTGGAAGACAGTGGGGGGTGAAGGGGGAAGACAGTGGGGGGGGAAGACAGTGGGGGGGGGAGGCTGGAGACAGTGGGGAGGAAAGACAGTCGGGGGAAGACAGTAGGGGGAAGGGGGAAGACAGTGGGGAGGAAAGACTGGGGGGTGAAGGGGAAGACAGTGGGGGGTGAAGGGGAAGACAATGGGGGGGAAGACTGGGGGGTGAAGGGCGAAGACAGTGGGGGGGAAGACTGGGGGTTGAAGGTGGAAGACAGTGGGGGGTGAAGGTGGAAGACAGTGGGGGGTGAAGGTGGAAGACAGTGGGGGGGTGAAGGGGAAGACAGTGGGGGGGTGAAGAGGAAGACAGTGGGGGGGTGACAGTGGGGGGGAAGACAGTGGGGGGTGAAGGGGGAAGACAGTGGGGGGGAAGACTGGGGGGTGAAGGGGGAAGACAGTGGGGGGGAAGACAGTGGGGGGTGAAGGGGGAAGACAGTGGGGGGTGAAGGGGGAAGACAGTGGGGGGTGAAGGGGGAAGACAGTGGGGGGTGAAGGGGGAAGACAGTAGGGGGTGAAGGGGGAAGACAGTGGGGGGTGAAGGGGGAAGACAGTGGGGAGTGAAGGGGGAAAACGGGGGGGTGAACGGGGAAGACGGGGGGGGGTGAACGGGGAAGACGGGGGGGTGAACGGGGAAGACAGTGGGGCGTGAAGGGGGAAGACAGTGGGGGGGTGGAAAGACAGTGGGGTTGAAGGGGGAAAGACAGTGGGGGGTGAAGGGGGAAGACAGTGGGGGGGGAAGACAGTGGGGGGGGGAAGGGGGAAGACAGTGGGGAGGAAAGACAGTGGGGGTGAAGGGGGAAGACAGTGGGGGGGAAGACTGGGGGGTGAAGGGGGAAGACAGTGGGGGGTGAAGGGGGAAGACAGTGGGGGGTGAAGGGGGAAGACAGTGGGGGGTGAAGGGGGAACACAGTGGGGAGTGAAGGGGAAGACAGTGGGGTGGGGAAGACAGTGGGGGGGGGAAGTGTGAAGACAGTGGGGAGGAAAGACAGTGAGGGGGAAGACAGTGGGGGGGGAGGGGGAAGACGGTGGGGAGTAAAGACTGGGGGGGTGAAGGAGAAGACAGTGGGGGGGAAGACTGGGGGGGGTGAAGGGAGAAGACAGTGGGGGGGAAGACAGTGGGGGGGGGAAGTGTGAAGACAGTGGGGAGGAAAGACAGTGGGGGTGAAGACAGTGAGGGGGGAAGGGGGAAGACCGTGGGGAGTAAAGACAGTGGGGGTGAAGGGGGAAGACAGTGGGGGGTGAAGGAGAAGACAGTGGGGGGGGGGAAGACTGGAGGAAGACAGTGGGGGGTGAAGGGGGAAGACAGTGGGGGGTGACGGGGAAAACCTCGAGGGGGTGTTGGGGAAAGACAGTGGGGGGGTGAAGGAGAACGACAGTGGAGGGGGGTGAAGGGGGAAGACAGTGGGGGGTGAAGGGGGAAGACAGTGGGGGGGTGAAGGGGGAAGACAGTGGGGGGGTGAAGGGGAAGACAGTGGGGGGGTGAAGGGGAAGACAGTGGGGGGTGAAGGGGGAAGACAGTGGGGGGGAAGACTGGGGGGTGAAGGGGGAAGACTGGGGGGTGAAGGGGAAAGACAGTGGGGGGTGAAGGGGAAAGACAGTGGGGGGTGAAGGGGAAAGACAGTAGGGAGTGAAGGGGATAGACAGTGGGGGGTGAAGGGGGAAGACAGTGGGGAGTGAAGGGGATAGACAGTGGGGGGTGAAGGGGGAAGACAGTAGGGAGTGAAGGGGGATGACAGTGGGGGGTGAAGGGGGAAGACAGTGGGGGGGAAAGACAGTGGGGGGTGAAGGGGGAAGACAGTGGGGGGGAAAGACAGTGGGGTGAAGGCTGAAGACAGTGGGGAGGAAAGACAATGGGGGGGAAGGGGGAAGACAGTGGGGGGGAAGACAGTGGGGGGTGAAGGGGGAAGACAGTGGGGGGGAAGACAGTGGGGGTGAAGGGGGAAGACAGTGGGGGGGAAGACAGTGGGGGGTGAAGGGGGAAGACAGTGGGGGGGAAGACTGGGGGGTGAAGGGGGAAGACAGTGGGGGGTGAAGGGGGAAGACAGTGGGGGGGAAGACTGGGGGGTGAAGGGGGAAGACCGTGGGGGGGAAGACTGGGGGGTGAAGGGGGAAGACAGTGGGGGGGAAGACAGTGGGGGGGAAGACAGTGGGGGGTGAGGGGGGAAGACAGTGGGGGGTGAAGGGGGAAGACAGTGGGGGGTGAAGGGGGAAGACAGTGGGGGGTGAAGGGGGAAGACAGTGGGGGGGAAGACAGTGGGGGGTGAAGGGGAAGACAGTGGGGGGTGAAGGGGGAAGACAGTGGGGGGTGAAGGGGGAAGACAGTGGGGGGGAAGACAGTGGGGGGTGAAGGGGGAAGACAGTGGGGGGTGAAGGGGGAAGACAGTGGGGGGGTGAAGGGGGAAGACGGGGGGGAGACAGTGGGGGGGGGAAGGGTGAAGACAGTGGGGAGGAAAGACAGTGGGGGGTGAAGGGGGAAGACAGTGGGGGGTGAAGGGGAAGATAGTGGGAGGGGAAGACTGGGGGGTGAAGGGGGAAGACTGGGGGGTGAAGGTTGAAGACAGTGGGGTGGAAGACAGTGGGGGGGTGACGGGGAAAGACAGTGGGGGGTGGAAGACAGTGGGGGTGAGACGGGGAAAGACAGTGGGGGTGAGACGGGGAAAGACAGTGGGGGGGGTGAAGGGGAAAGACAGTGGGGGGGGGTGAAGGGGAAAGACAGTGGGGGGGTGAAGGGGAAAGACAGTGGGGGGTGAAGGCGGAAGACAGTGGGGTGGGAAGACTGGGAGGGTGAAGGGAGAAGACAGTGGGGGGGGGAAGACAATGGGGGGGGAAGTGTGACGACAGTGGGGAGGAAAGACAGTGGGGGGGAAGACAGTGGGGGGTGAAGGGGGAAGACACTGGGGGATGAAGGGGGAAGACAGTGGGGGGAAGACAGTGGGAGGTGAAGGGGAAGACAGTGGGAGGGGATGACTGGGGGGTGAAGGGGGAAGACAGTGGGGGGGAAGACTGGGGGGTGAAGGGGGAAGACTGGGGGCGAAGGGGGTAGACTGGGGGGCGAAGGGGGAAGACAGTGGGGGTTGAAGGGGGAAGACAGTGGGGGGGTGAAGGGGGAAGACAGTGGGGGGGTGAAGGGGGAAGACAGTGGGGGGGTGAAGGGGGAAGACAGTGGGGGGGTGAAGGGGGAAGACAGTAGGGAGTGAAGGGGGAAGACAGTGGGGGTGAAGGGGAAGACAGTGGGGGGGGTGGAAAGACAGTGGGGTTGAAGGGGGAAGACAGTGGGGGGTGAAGGGGGAAGACAGTGGGGGGGTGGAAAGACAGTGGGGTTGAAGGGGGAAAGACAGTGGGGGGTGAAGGGGAAGACAGTGGGGGGGGGAAAGACAGTGGTGGGGAAGGCTGAAGACAGTGGGGAGGAAAGACAGTGGGGGGGGGGAAGGGGGAAGACAGTGGGGAGGAAAGACAGTGGGGGTGAAGGGGAAAGACAGTGGAGGGGAAGACTGGGGAGTGAAGGGGGAAGACAATGGGGGGTGAAGGGGGAAGACAGTGGGGGGTGAAGGGGGAAGACAGTAGGGAGTGAAGGGGAAGACAGTGGGGGGTGAAGGGGAAGACAGTGGGGGGGGGAAGACAGTGGGGGGGAAGTGTGAAGACCGTGGGGAGGAAAGACAGTGAGGGGGAAGACAGTGGGGGGGGGAGGGGGAAGACAGTGGGGAGTAAAGACAGTGGGGGGTGAAGGAGAAGACAGTGGAGGGGAAGACTGGGGGGGGGGTGAAGGGAGAAGACAGTGGGGGGGGGAAGTGTGAAGACAGTGGGGAGGAAAGACAGTGGGGGGGAAGACAGTGGGGGGGGAAGGGGGAAGACAGTGGGGAGTAAAGACAGTGGGGGTGAAGGGGGAAGACAGTGGGGGGTGAAGGAGAAGACAGTGGGGGGGGGAAGACTGGGGGAAGACAGTGGGGGGTGAAGGGGAAAGACAGTGGGTGGTGGAAGACAGTGGGGGGTGACGGGGAAAAACTCGAGGGGGTGTTGGGGAAAGACAGTGGGGGGGGTGAAGGAGAAAGACAGTGGAGGGGGGTGAAGGGGGAAGACAGTGGGGGGGTGAAGGGGGAAGACAGTGGGGGAGTGAAGGGGAAGACAGTGGGGGGTGAAGGGGGAAGACAGTGGGGGGGAAGGGGAAAGACTGGTGGGTGAAGGGGAAAGACAGTGGGGTGTGAAGGGGAAAGACAGTGGGGAGTGAAGGGGGAAGACAGTAGGGAGTGAAGGGGGAAGACAGGGGGGGGTGAAGGGGGAAGACAGGGGGGGTGAAGGGGGAAGACAGTGGGGGGTGAAGGGGGAAGACAGTGGGGGGTGAAGGGGGAAGACAGTGGGGGGAAAGACAGTGGGGGGTGAAGGGGGAAGACAGTGGGGGGGACGGCTGAAGACAGTGGGGAGGAAAGACAATGGGGGGAAGGGGGAAGACAGTGGGGAGGAAAGACAGTGGGGGTGAAGGGGGAAGACAGTGGGGGGTGAAGGGAAGACAGTGGGGGGGGGAAGACTGGGGGGTGAAGGGGGAAGACAGTGGGTGGGAAGACTGGTGGGTGAAGGGGGAAGACAGTGGGGGGGAAGACTGGGGGGTGAGGGGGGAAGACTGGGGGGTGAAGGGGGAAGACAGTGGGGGGTGAAGGGGGAAGACAGTGGGGGGTGAAGGGGGAAGACAGTGGGGGGTGAAGGGGGAAGACAGTGGGGGGGTGAAGGGGGAAGACAGTGGGGGGGAAGACAGTGGGGGGTGAAGGGGGGAGGACAGTGGGGGGTGAAGGGGGAAGACAGTGGGGGGTGAAGGGGGAAGACAGTGGGGGGTGAAGGGGGAAGACAGTGGGGGGTGAAGGGGGAAGACGGGGGGGGAGACAGTGGGGGGGGGAAGGGTGAAGACAGTGGGGAGGAAAGACAGTGGGGGGGGAAGGGGGAAGACAGTGGGGGGTGAAGGGGAAGATAGTGGGAGGGGAAGACTGGGGGGTGAAGGTTGAAGACAGTGGGGGGGAAGACAGTGGGGGGGTGACGGGGAAAGACAGTGGGGGGTGGAAGACAGTGGGGGTGAGACGGGGAAAGACAGTGGGGGGGTGAAGGGGAAAGACTGGGGGGGGGTGAAGGGGAAAGACAGTGGGGGGGGTAAAGGGGAAAGACAGTGGGGGGGGTAAAGGGGAAAGACAGTGGGGGGGGAAGGGGAAAGACAGTGGGGGGGGAAGGGGAAGACAGTGGGGAGGAAAGACAGTGGGGGGGAAGACAGTGGGGGGGGAAGGGGGAAGACAGTGGGGAGGAAAGACAGTGGGGGGTGAACGGGAAAGACAGTGGGGGTGAAGGGGGAAGACAGTGGGGGGGAAGACTGGGGGGTGAAGGGGGAAGACGGGGGGGAAGACTGGGGGGTGAAGGGGGAAGACAGTGGGGGGGAAGACAGTGGGGGGTGAAGGGGGAAGACAGTGGGGGGTGAAGGGGGAAGACAGTGGGGGGTGAAGGGGGAAGACAGTGGGGGGGAAGACAGTGGGGGGTGAAGGGGGAAGACAGTGGGGGGTGAAGGGGAAAGACAGTGGGGGGTGAAGGGGGAAGACTGTGGGGGGGAAGACAGTGGGGGGTGAAGGGGGAAGACAGTGGGGGGTGAAGGGGAAAGACAGTGGGGGGTGAAGGCAAAAGACAGTGGGGGTTAAGGGGGAAGACAGTGGGGGGTGAAGGGGGAAGACGGGGGGGAGACAGTGGGGGGGGGAAGGGTGAAGACAGTGGGGAGGAAAGACTGGGGGGGGAAGGGGGAAGACAGTGGGGAGGAAAGACAGTGGGGGGTGAAGGGGGAAGACAGTGGGGGGTGAAGGGGAAGATAGTGGGAGGGGAAGACTGGGGGGTGAAGGGGGAAGACTGGGGGGTGAAGGTTGAAGACAGTGGGGGGGGAAGACAGTGGGGGGGTGACGGGGAAAGACAGTGGGGGGTGGAAGACAGTGGGGGTGTGACGGGGAAAGACAGTGGGGGGGGTGAAGGGGAAAGACAGTGGGGGGGGGTGAAGGGGGAAGACATTGGGGGGGGGGGGGGGGGGGGGGGGGGGGGGGTAAAGGGGAAAGACAGTGGGGGGGGACGGGGAAAGACAGTGGGGGGGGAAGGGGAAGACAGTGGGGGGAAGACAGTGGGGGGGGGAAGGGGGAAGACAGTGGGGAGGAAAGACAGTGGGGGTGAAGGGGGAAGACAGTGGGGGGGAAGACTGGGGGGTGAAGGGGGAAGACTGGGAGGTGAAGGGGGAAGACAGTGGGGGGGAAGACAGTGGGGGGGTGACGGGGAAAGACAGTGGGGGGTGGAAGACAGTGGGGGGTGAAGGGGAAAGACAGTGGGGGCTGAAGGTGAAAGACAGTGGGGGGCATGGGGAAGACAGTGGGGGGTGAAGGGGGAAGACAGTGAAGGGGAAGACAGTGGGGGGTGAAGGGGAAGAAAGTGGGGGGGTAGACAGTGGGGGGTGGGGGGGGAAGACAGTGGGCGGTGGGGAGGGAGACAGTGTTGGGTGGGGGGGGGAGACGGGGTGGGGGGGAGACAGTGGGGGGTGGGGGGGAGACGGTGGGGGGGAGACAGTGGGGGGTGGGGGGGAGACAGTGGGGGGTGGGGGGGAGACAGTGGGGGGTGGGTGGAAGACAGTGGGGGGGAGAAGGGGAAAGACAGTGGGGGGTGAAGGGGAAAGACAGTGGGGGTGAAGGGGAAGTCAGTGGGGGGGGAAGACAGTGGGGGGGTGAAGGGGAAAGACAGTGGGGGGGGTGAAAGGGAAAGACAGTGGGGGGGGGTGAAGGGGAAAGACAGTGGGGGGTGAAGGGGGACGACAGTGGGGGGTGAAGGGGGACGACAGTGGGGGGAAAGACAGTGGGGGGGTGAAGGGGGAAGACAGTGGAGGGGAAGACAGTGGGGGGGTGAAGGGGGAAGACAGTGGAGGGGGAAAGACAAGACAGTGGGGGGGGAAGGCTGAAGACAGTGGGGAGGAAAGACAGTGGGGGGAAGACAGTGGGGGGGAAGACAGTGGGGAGGAAAGACTTGGGGGGAAGGGGGAAGACAGTGCGGGGTGAAGGGGAAGACAGTGGGGGGAAGACTGGGTGGTGAAGGGGGAAGACAGTGGGGGGAAGACTGGGGGGTGAAGGGGGAAGACAGTGGCGGGTGAAGGGGAAAGACAGTGGCGGGTGAAGGGGAAAGACAGTGGCGGGTGAAGGGGAAAGACAGTGGCGGGTGAAGGGGAAAGACAGTGGCGGGTGAAGGGGAAAGACAGTGGCGGGTGAAGGGGAAAGACAGTGGGGGGTGAAGGGGAAAGACAGTGGGGGGTGAAGGGGGAAGACAGTGGGGGGTGAAAGGGGAAGACAGTGGGGGGGGAAGACAGTGGGGGGTGGGGGGGAGACAGTGGGGGTGAAGGGGAAGACAGTAGGGGGGGGAAGACGGGGGTGAAGGGGGAAGACAGTGGGGGGCGAATAATGGGGGGTGAAGGGGGAAGACTGGGGGTGAAGGGGGAAGACAGTGGGGGGGTGAAGGGGGAAGAAAGTGGGGGAAAAGACAGTGGAGGATGAAGGGGAAAGACAGTGGGGGGTGAAGGGGGAAGACAGTGGGGGAAAGACAGTGGGGGTGAAGGGGGAAGACAGTGGGAGGGGAAAGACAGTGGGGGGGTGGAGGGGGAAGACAGTGGGGGGGTGGAGGGGGAAGACAGTGGGGGGGTGGAGGGGGAAGACAGTGGGGGGGTGGAGGGGGAAGACAGTGGGGGGGTGAAGGGGGAAGACAGTGGGGGGGGTGAAGGGGGAAGACAGTGGGGGGTGAAGGGGGAAGACAGTGGGGGGGTGAAGGGGGAAGACAGTGGGGCGGGCGAGGGGGAAGACAGTGGGGGGGGGCGAAGGGGAAGACAGTGGGGGGGGGGCGAAGGGGGAAGACAGTGGGGGGGGGCGAAGGGGGAAGACAGTGGGGGGGTGAAGGGGGAAGTCACTTGGGGGGGGGGTGAAGGGGGAAGACAGTGGGGGGTGAAGCGGGAAGACAGTGGGGGGAAAGACAGTGGGGGGTGAAGGGGGAAGATTGTGGGGGGGAAAGACAGTGTGGGGGGGTGAAGGGGAAAGACAGTGGGGGGGTGAAGGGGGAAGACAGTGGGGGGGTGAAGGGGGAAGACAGTGGGGGGGGAAGACAGTGGGGGGTGAAGCGGGAAGACAGTGGGGGGAAATACAGTGGGGGGGAAGACATTGGGGGGTGAAGGTGGAAGACATTGGGGGGTGAAGGTGGAAGATAGTGGGGGGTGAAGGTGGAAGACAGTGGGGGTGAAGGTGGAAGACAGTGGGAGGTGAAGGGGAAAGACAGTGGGGGGTGAAGGGGGAAGACAGTGGGGGTGAAGGGGAAGTCAGTGGGGGGTGAAGGGGGAAGACAGTGGGAGGTGAAGGGGAAAGACAGTGGGGGGTGAAGGGGGAAGTCAGTGGGGTGGTGAAGGGGAAGTCAGTGGGGTGGTGAAGGGGGAAGACAGTGGGGTGGTGAAGGGGGAAGACAGTGGGGTGGTGAAGGGGGAAGACAGTGGGGTGGTGAAGGGGAAAGACAGTGGGGTGGTGAAGGGGAAAGACAGTGGG